>NC_053028.1:543818059-544012520 GCF_003073215.2 Triticum urartu
TCAAGCTTGTGGTTCAAGGCGAAATGATATGATGAGGAAAATCGACGTAAGCTTAGCTCATCATCGAGAATCGTGCTCCGTGAAGAAGGACCAAGTAGCACAGTTAAAATTTAGCACCATGATGATATAGCCGATCAGGCTAGGAATGACTTAAGTGATTATTAACTCATAAGCAACAACAATTACTTAAGAGTTATTGAACCAGAGTGCGGAATCGATTCACTTATTGGTGTCCTCGGTTGACGACAACCCAGAACCCAGGAAAATTGGAATCGGTGAGAAATAATAGTTGATGAAGAACCCATAAGAAGTTATGCAGTTCTATGATATTCTTGAGATACCAGAGTGTAATTCACGACGGTAGATCAAAGTAAAGGTTGGTCGGGTGCAATGATCTGTAGAAGGCAATTACTTCAACTTGTTCGAGAAATGGTATTTAAAGGAGAACATGGTCGGAAACACTATTGCAAAAGGCCAGATCCCGGATATAAGATGAACTTATACCAAAGGAATAATTTAATTTAAGAGAAGCTTTAATGATAAGATCTACATCGTGTCCATGGGCATGAACACAAAGTTCAAGGTCGACTCCCACTTCTCCAATGCATAACCTTTCATTCACTTCTCACTTTCGAAGAAGTTGTAGTGTTGAAATTTTATTTGGCAAAATACCAGAAGTGTATGACTCGTGAAAACTTTCGAGTTCACACAGTTTAGAGAAGGCATATGTTCAACCCATAGGAGCTTCTTAGAAACATATACCACAAGTTTCAAGAGTAAATATCACAAGCTCGAAAGTAGAGCAAGGTTGAGAAAGTAGATGATACAATTTACCAAAGGCATTATGTATCCGAGGGAAGGCTCACAAGGTTATTGAATATGAAGGACGCTATCGGATAAAGTCCATTAAAGGATCTGTCGGTCCATAACAGAGCTGACGTGAGCATCGGCACACAACCAGAGGAAGTAACAATGCAAAGGCATTGGATTGTGGAAACAACTGACTAATCCAGAGCTCAAATGCAAAGGAATTATGATGTTCAAATCAAGGGATCAGAAGCAATGTTCTGATTAGGGATGGATATGTTGAATAGCCTTAGGGGTACAATCAACGGCAATTGGATTTGTTGAGAACCAGCTCATGTTTAAAATAACGTATGAGCCGGAAAGATAATTTAGAAGGATCAACTGATGATTGCGTGCATTCGCACTCATGTTGAATCAAAGGGATCAAAATGACGGTGTCTAAGGATACTAACGAATATTGCCAGACATATGGAAAGCATCCATCATGCAAGTAGACAAGTATTGCAGAGCAATAAGCTACTAAGGATTTTTGGAGGATCGAATAGTATTTCGATGACCATTGTGAAACACATGAACAACTGGGGGATGAGCGGATACTCGATAAGTGCGAGAATTACCCATAGGGGTATTCAGGTGACAAAGAACAGCAAGGCAGTACGCTCAAAGGATTATCGAAACAACGACGAGTATTTCGGGGTATCTTGTAATAACAAGACCAACTAGGAATAAAAGTAAGAACGACAGGTGCAAGTATTTATCCATAGGGATTTTTCGGTGGTAGGGAATTGCAAAAGCAATGGTACAAAGTTTCAGGAGAACATCGGAGAGTATTATCAGAATCTTCTGTTGAAGCAGTCGATCATCTGTAATGAAGGGCTCTCCGGGAGAAAGGGATAACGAGATCCTAACGTTAGATTTTAGCAAAATTCATTTAACCCGAATAGAAGAGAGTTCAGAGTCCCAGAGTAAGGATCGAGGAGTAAAAGATACTAATACCACCCAGAGGGCAACGTGGGCCCGTAAGCCGCACAACCATGTTAGTAAAAGTTTTTCAATGACTAGACTCGACTTCGGCCAAGGAGTTGGAAAGGGGGATTCCTACAGGCAGTCGGCTCTTATACCAACTTGTGACGCCCCCGATTTAATCGTACACTAATCATACACGCAAATGTGTATGATCAAGATCAGGGACTCATGGGAAGATATCACAACACAACTCTACAAATAAAATAAGTCATACAAGCATCATATTACAAGCCAGGGGCCTCGAGGGCTCGAATACAAGAGCTCGTTCATAGACGAGTCAGCGGAAACAACAATATCTGAGTACAGACATAAGTTAAACAAGTTTGCCTTAAGAAGGCTAGCACAAACTGGGATACAGATCGAAAGAGGCGCAGGCCTCCTGCCTGGGATCCTCCTAAACTACTCCTGGTCGCCGTCAGCGGGCTGCACGTAGTAATAGGCACCTCCCGAGTAGTAGTAGTCATCATCGATAGTGGCATCTGGCTCCTGGGCTCCATTGTCTGGTTGCAGCAATCGGATATAGGAAAGGGGAAAAGGGGAAGAAAAGCAACCGTGAGTACTCATCCAAAGTACTCGCAAGCAAGGAGCTACACTACATATGTATGGATTGGTATCAAATGGAACAAGGGTATCATATGTGGACTGAACTGCAGAATGCCGGAATAAGAGGGGGATAGCTAGTCCTTCCGAAGACTACGCTTCTAGTAACCTCCATCTTGCAGCAGGAGAAGAGAGTAGATGGTAAGTTCACCAAGTATCATCGCATAGCATAATCCTAACCGATGATCCTCCCCTCGTCGCCCTGTGAGAGAGCGACCATCGGTTGTATCTGGCACTTGGAAGGGTGTGTTATATTAAGTATCTGGTTCTAGTTGTCATAAGCTCAAGGTACAACTCCAAGTCGTCCTGTTACCGAAGATCACGGCTATTCGAATAGATTAACTTCCCTGCAGGGGTGCACCACATAACCCAACACGCTCGATCCCATTTGGCCGGACACACTTTCCTGGGTCATGCCCGGCCTCAGAAGATCAACACGTCGCAGCCCTACCTAGGCACAACAGAGAGGTCAACATGCCGGTCTAAATCCTATGGCGCAGGGGTCTGGGCCCATCGCCCTTTGCACACCTGCACGTTGCAAACGCGGCCGGAGAGCAGACCTAGCAACCTCCATTACAAAGGAAGTTGCATTACATGGTCCAACCCGGCGCGCGCCGCTCAGTCGCTGACGTCACGAAGGCTTCGGCTGATACCACGACGTCGAGTGCCCATAAATGTCCCCGCGTAGATGGTTAGTGTGTATAGGCCAGTGGTCAGACTCAGATCAAATACCAAGATCTCGTTAAACGTGTTAAGTATCCGCGAACGCCGACCACGGCCCGGCCCACCTCTCTCCTAGGTGGCCTCAACCTGCCCTGTCGCTCCGCCACAAAGTAACAGTCGAGGGCCGTCGGGAACCCAGGCCCACCTCTACCGGGATGGAGCCCACCTGCCCCTTCAGCCCCCAACTCCGAACAGTACCACAGGTAATGTAACAGTGCAAAGTATATAGTATATGTCCGTGATCACCTCCCGAAGTGATCACGGCCCAGTAGTATAGCATGGCAGACGGACAAGAGTGTAGGGCCACTGATGATAATCTAGGATCCTATACTAAGCATTAGGATTGCAGGTAAAGGTAACAACAGTACTAGCAAGGACAGGCTATGCATCAGGGTAGGATTAACGGAAAGCAGTGACATGCTACACTACTCTAATGCAAGCAGTATAGAGAAGAGTAGGCGATATCTGGTGATCAAGGGGGGGGCTTGCCTGGTTGCTCTGGCAAGAGGGGTCGTCAACACCGTAATCGTACTGGGTAGCAGTGGCGTCGGTCTCGGGGTCTAGCGAGAGAAGAGGGGAAGAAACAATAAATATTAAGCAAACAGATGCATAGCGATGCATGACATGACAAGTATCGGTGCTAGGGGTGCCCTAACGCGGTATGAGGTGGTACCGGTGAAGGGGGGAAACATCCGGGAAATTATCCCCGGTGCTTCGCATTTTCGGACAGACGAACCGGAGGGGGAAAGTTGCGTGTTTGCTATGCTAGGGATGCGTGGCGGATGAATGGGCTGCGTATCCGGATTCGTCTCGTCGTTTTGAGAAACTTTCATGTACAAAGTTTTTTCATCCGAGGTACAGTTTATTTTATATTAATTTTCAAAGTTTTATGCATTTTCTAAATTTAATTAATTGTTTAATTCTAACATAATCCACAACAGTGTTTGCTGACGTCATCATGACGTCATCATGACGTCAGCATGACGTCAGCAGACAACAGGGGTGTTGACTGGTCAAACTGATGTGTGGGTCCAGTGGGACCCACCTGTCATACTCCATTTAGGTTGATTAGGGTTTAATTAACTTAACTAATTGATTAGATTAATTAAACAGGATTAATTAGTTTAATTAATTCTTTAATTACTTAATTAAGTTAATTAATTAATTCATTAATTAATTGTTAATTTTATTTATTAATATTATTTATTTATTTATTTTTAATTATTATTTTTTTATAAATCTTTTTTTAATCTTTTTTTTTATAAAAACGTTCTAAGGGGACGTGGGCCCTGGCTGTCATAGGGCCAGGGGCCAAACGGGCATGCGGGCATCGGTAACACCCGAACAGGCGACGGGCGCCAGTGGGCAGTGGGCGGGTGGCTCGCCAGAGCCCGGCCACAGACGGCACCGGCGGGCGGCGGCGATGCTGGGCAGCGCACCGGTGGGCTGCGGGTGAGGCCAAGGGAGCGGGGGCGTGGGCGCACGATGGCAGCGGCGGGGCTCGGCCCCGACCGAAGTGCTGGGAGCGAGCGGAGCGCCGGAGTGCGCGGGGTGAGCGTGTGCTGCCAAGAGCGTGAGCTCCGGCACGCGGGCGCGAGTGCGCGTGGTGGCGCACCGAGGGAGGCACGGACAGCGCGGGGACAGGGGAAGGAGGAGGGCGGGGGCCGTGGCCTCACTGGGATTTGTAGGGACGGGGCAGCGGGGGGCGAGGAGGTCGTCGGGGACGACGGTGACGAAGAGGAGGCAGGCCGGTGAGGTGGAGTTGTCGAGGCGCGACGAGGCGGAGGAGCTCCGGTCGTGGAGGAGGACGAAGACAGGCGGCGAGAAGCGGGGAGGTCCGGTGAGGGAGAGGCGCTGGGAGGTCCGGCGTCGGCGGCGGGCGTCGAGGCGCCAGCGAGGCCGCGACGTCAGGCAGGCGCCACGCGAGGGAGAGGAGGTCGGGATGCGGTGAGCGCGTCGCGGGAGCGACCAGGGGCGAGCCTGGGCGCGGCCAACGGAGCGGCCAGCGGGCGCGGGGCCATGGTGAGCGCGGGGCGAAGTGCGCGAGGTGCAGCGATGGGGAGTGCGAGGAGAGGGGGCTTCGTGCGGGAGGAGTGGGGGGAAATCGTGGCTTGATCCAGATCCAGCGGGGGGGGGCGGAGAGAAACATGTGGGGGTGTGGGTGGTAGCGGTTTAGGTTTCGGTGTGGGGGGGTTATGCAGGTGGCGCGGCTGGGCCAGCCTAATGTCCTGGTGCCCTGCTGGGCCGAACGGCCCAGGGGAGGGGGGTCTTGCTTCATTTTTTTTGCTATGTTTTGTTTTTGTTTTACTTTTCTTTTTATTTATTTCCTTGTTTCTGTTTTCTTTTACTTATTTAATAGTTTATAGTTTTTAGAAAAAGTGAAACCCACCCCTCAATTAGATTTGTAAAATCAACTATTCTCACAAAAGTTTGGGACAAAAGTAATGTGCCTTGTATTCTCTATTAATTAAAAAGACAATTAAGTTATTATTTCAGTCATTGTTTTATTTATTTTAGTGCCTTTAATTATTATATAATAATGTGGATCCTCCACCATAATTACTTATAATTTATTTGTCACATTGGGAACATTATAGTTTTAGCTTTTGAAAACTTTTAGTGTTTGAATCGGTTTTGAACTAACTCGAGTTTATCAACAGTAACCGAGGTGACATGGCACCATTAGGAGAGGTTTACTATAGCTCGATTATCCGGGCGTCACAGGCGCGCGCCCCTACCTCATGGACCCCCTGGTGGCCCTCCGATGACCATCTTCTGCTATATGAAGTCTTTCGTCGAGAAAAAACCCAAAAGCAACCTTTCGGGACAAAACTCCGCCGCCATGAGGCGGAACCTTGGCGGAACCAATCTAGGGCTCCGGCAGAGCTGTTCTGCCGGGGAAACTTCCCTCCCAGAGGGGGAAATCATCGCCATCGTCATCACCAACGCTCCTCTCATCGGGAGAGTGCAATCTCCATCAACACCTTCATCGGCACCATCTCATCTCAAAACCCTAGTTCATCTCTTGTATCCAATTCTTGTCTTCAAGTCCGGGATTGGTGCTAGTAGGTTGCTAGTAGTGTTAATTACTCCTTGTAGTTCATGCTAGTTGGTTTAATTGGTGGAAGATCATATGTTCAGATCCTTTATGCATATTATTACCCCTCTAATTATGAACATGAATATGCTTTATGAGTAGTTACGTTTTTTCCTGAGGACAAGGGAGAAGTGTTGCTATTAGTAGTCATGTGAATTTGGTATTCGTTCGATATTTTGATGAGATGTATGTTGTCTAGCCTCTAGTGGTGTTATGTGAACATCGACTACATAACACTTCACCATTATTTGGGCCTAGAGGAAGGCATTGGGAAGTAATAAGTAGATGATGGGTTGCTAGAGTGACAGAAGCTTAAACCCTAGTTTATGCGTTGCTTCGTAAGGGGCTGATTTGGATCCATATGTTTCATGCTATGGTTAGGTTTACCTTAATACTTTTGTTATAGTTGCGGATGCTTGCAATAGAGGTTAATCATAAGTGGGACGCTTGTTCAAGTAAGAACAGCACCCAAGCACCGGTCCACCCACATGTCAAATTATCAAAGTACCGAACGCAAATCATATGAACGTGATGAAAACTAGCTTGACGATATTCCCATGTGTCCTGGGGAGCGCTTTTCCTTATATAAGAGTTTGTCCAGGCTTGTCCTTTGCTACAAAAAGGATTGGGCCACCTTGCTGCACTTTATTTACTTTTGTTACTTGTTGCTCATTACAAATTACTTTATCACAAAACTATCTGTTACCACTTATTTCAGTACTTGCAGAGAATACCTTGCTGAAAACCGCTTATCATTTCCTTCTGCTCCTCGTTGGGTTCGACACTCTAACTTATCGAAAGGACTACGATAGATCCCCTATACTTGTGGGTCGTCAAGACTATTTTCTGGCGCCGTTGCCGGGGAGTGAAGCGCCTTTGGTAGGTGGAATTTGCTAAGGAAAAATTTATATAGTGTGCTGAAATTTACTGTCACTTGTTACTATGGAAAGTAATCCTCTGAGGGGCTTGTTCGGGGTATCTTCACCCCGACCAGTAGACCAAAGAGTTTCTCCTCAACCTACTGAACCTATTGAAAATGAAATTCCTTATGAGTATCCTTCGGGTATGATAGAAAAACTGCTAGCTAATCCTTTTACAGGAGATGGAACAAAGCATCCTGATGAACACCTAATATATGTGGATGAAGTTTGTGGATTATTTAAGCTTGCAGGTATACCCGATGATGTTGCTAAAAGAAGGTCTTCCCTTTATCTTTGAAGGGAGACGCATTTGATATGGTATAGGCTATGTGATGATACGAGATCATGGAACTATAGAAGATTGAAATTGGAATTTCATCAAAAGTATTACCCTATGCATCTTGTTCATCGTGATTGCAACTATATATATAATTTTTGGCCTGCGAAGGAGAAAGCATCGCTCAAGCTTGGGGGAGGCTTAAATCAATGTTATATTCATGCCCCAATCATGAGCTCCCAAGAGAAACAATTCTTCAAAAAAATTATGCTCGGCTTTCTGAAAATAATCGCACCATGCTCGATACTTCTTGTGCTGGCTCCTTTATGATGAAGACTATTGGATTCAGATGGGATTTATTGGATAGAATTAAACGCAACTATGAAGATTGGGATCTTGACAAAGGTAAGGAGTCAGGTATGACACCTAAGTTTGATTGTGTTAAATCTTTTATGGATACCGATATTTTCCGTAAGTTTAGCACTAAATATGGACTTGATTCTGAGATAGTAGCTTCTTTCTATGAATCTTTTGCTACTTATGTTGATCTCCCTAAGGAGAAGTGGTTTAAATATAATCCTCCCATAGAAGTAAAAGTAGTTGCACCTATTAAAGTTGAAGAAAATACTATCACTTATAATGATCCTATTGTTCCTACTTCTTATGTTGAGAAACCACCTTTCCCTGTTAGAATAAAGGATCATGCTAAAGCTTCAACTGTGGTTCGTAAAAGCAATATTAGAACTTATATACCTCCTGAACAAGTTAAGGTTGAACCTAATGTATCTATTGTTAAAGATCTCTTGTCTGATAATATTGATGGGCATGTTATTCAGTTCTGTGGTGAAACTACTAGAATTGCTAAACCTTGTGCTAAAGATAAACATACACCTGTGGTAGGCGTGCCTATTATTTCTGTTAAAATAGGAGAACATTGTTATCATGGCTTATGTGATATGGGTGCTAGTGCTAGTGTTATACTTATGACTTGTATAAAGAAATCAAGCATGAAATTGCACCTGCTGAGTTAGAAGATATTGATGTCACAATTAAACTTGCTAATAGAGATACTATTTCAGCAGTGGGAATTGTTAGAGATGTTGAAGTCTTGTGCGGGAAAACTAAATATCCTGCTGATTTTCTTGTTCTTAGTTCCCCACAAGATAGCTTTTGTCCCATTATATTTGGTAGACCCTTCTTGAACACTGTTAATGCTAATATAGATTGCGAAAAGAATGTTGTTACTATCGGCTTGGATGATATGACTCAAGAATTTAATTTCTCTAAATTTAGTAAACAACACCGTGAAGAAGAGTTGCCTAGTAAGGATGAAATTATTGGTCTTGCTTCTATTGCCGTACCTCCTAGTGATCCTTTAGAACAATATTTTCTAGACCATGAGAATGATATGTTTAAGAATGAAAGAAGGGAAATAGATGAAGTATTCTTTAAATAGGAACATATTCTGAAACACAATTTGCATGTTGAAATCCTAGGGGATCCCCCTCCACCTGAGGGTGATCCCGTGTTTCAGCTTAAACCGTTGCCTGATAATCTTAAATATGCTTATCTTGATGAAAAGAAGATATATCCTGTTATTATTAGTGCTAACCTTTCAGAGCATGAAGAAGAAAGATTATTGAAAACTCTGAAGAAGCACCGTGCTGCTATTGGATATACTCTTGATGGTCTTAAGGGCATTAGTCCCACCCTATGTCAACATAAAATAAATTTGGACGCAGATGCCAAACCAGTTCATGATCCTCAACGACGTCTGAATCCCAAAATGAAAGAAGTGGTAAGAAAAGAAATACTAAAGCTTCTGGAGGCAGGTATAATTTATCCTGTTGCTGATAGTCAGTGGGTAAGTCCTGTTCATTGTGTCCCTAAGAAGGGAGGTATTACTGTTGTTCCTAATGATAAAGATGAATTGATTCCACAAAGAATTATTACAGGTTATAGGATGGTAATTGATTTCCGCAAATTAAATAAGGCTACTAAGAAAGATCATTACCCCTTACCTTTTATTGATCAAATGCTAGAAAGATTATGCAAACATACACATTACTGCTTTCTATATGGTTATTCTGGTTTCTCTCAAATATCTGTGTCGGCTAAAGATCAATCAAAGACTACTTTTACATGCCCTTTTGGTACTTTTGCTTACAGACGTATTCCTTTTGGTTTATGTAATGCACCTGCTACCATTCAAAGATGCATGATGGCTATATTCTCTTACTTTCGTGAAAAGATTTGTGAGGTTTTCATGGATGACTTTTCCGTCTACGGATCTTCTTTTGATGATTGCTTGAGCAATCTTGATCAAGTTTTGCAAAGATGTGAAGAAACTAATCTTGTCTTGAATTGGGAAAAGTGCCACTTTATGGTTAATGAAGGTATTGTCTTGGGGCATAAAGTTTCTGAAAGAGGTATTGAAGTTGATAAAGCCAAGGTTGATGCTATTGAAAAGATGCCATGTCCCAAGAACATCAAAGGTATAAGAAGTTTCCTTGGTCACGCCGGATTTTATAGGAGGTTCATTAAGGACTTCTCAAAAATTTCTCGGCCTCTTACTAATTTATTACAAAAGGTATACCATTTGTCTTTGATGAGGATTGTGTAGAAGCATTTGAAATACTTAAGAAAGCATTAGTCTCTGCACCTATTGTTCAGCCACCTGATTGGAATTTACCCTTTGAAATTATGTGTGATGCTAGCGATTATGCTGTAGGTGCTGTTTTAGGGCAAAGAGTTGATAAGAAATTAAATGTTATCCATTATGCTAGTAAGACTCTAGACAATACTCAAAGAAATTATGCTACTACTGAAAAAGAACTTTTAGCAGTTGTATTTGCTTGTGATAAGTTCAGACCTTATATTGTTGATTCTAAAGTAACTATCCACACTGATCACGCTGCTATTAAATATCTTATGGAGAAGAAAGATGCTAAACCTAGACTTATTAGATGGGTTCTCTTGCTACAAGAATTTGATTTACATATTGTTGATAGAAAAGGAGCTGAGAACCCCGTTGCAGACAACTTATCTAGGTTAGAGAATGTTCTTGATGACCCACTACCTATTGATGATAGCTTTCCTGGTGAACAATTAAATGTCATAAGTACTTCTCGTAGTACTCCTTGGTATGCTGATTATGCTAATTAATAGTTGCTAAATTTATACCACCTAGCTTCACATACCAACAAAAGAAAAAGTTCTTCTATAATTTGAGACATTACTTTTGGGATGACCCACATCTTTATAAAGGAGTAGATGGTGTTATTAGACGTTGTGTACCTGAGCATGAACAGGAACATATCCTACGCAAGTGCCACTCCGAAACTTATGGAGGACACCACGCGGGAGATAGAACTGCACATAAGGTATTGCAATCCGGTTTTTATTGGCCTACTCTCTTCAAGGATGCCCGTAAGTTTGTCCTATCTTGTGATGTATGTCAAAGAATTGGTAATATTAGTAGACGTCAAGAAATGCCTATGAATTATTCACTTGTTATTAAACCATTTGATGTTTGGGGCTTTGATTATATGGGACCTTTTCCTGCCTCTAATGGATATACACATATTTTAGTTGTTGTTGATTACGTTACTAAATGGGTAGAAGCTATTCCAACTAGTAGTGATGATCATAACACTTCTATTAAAATGCTTAAAGAAGTTATTTTTCCAAGGTTTGGAGTCCCTAGATATTTAATGACTGATGGTGGTTCACATTTTATTCATGGTGCTTTCTGTAAAATGCTTGCTAAATATGACGTCAATCATAGAATTGCATCTCCGTATCACCCACAGTCTAGTGGTCAAGTAGAATTGAGTAATAGAGAATTCAAATTAATTTTGCAAAAGACTGTCAATAGGTCTAGAAAGAATTGGTCCAAGAAACTTGATGATGCATTATGGGCCTATAGAACTGCATATAAAAATCATATGGGTATGTCTCCGTATAAAATGGTATATGGAAAAGCATGTCACTTACCTCTCGAACTAGAACATAAGGCATATTGGGCTATTAAAGAGCTCAACTATGATTTCAAACTTACTGGTGAAAAGAGGTTATTTGATATTAGCTCACTTGATGAATGGAGAACCCAAGCTTATGAAAATGCCAAGTTGTTTAAAGAAAAGGTTAAAAGATGGCATGACAAAAGGATACAAAAGCGTGAGTTTAATGTAGGTGATTCTGTATTGCTATACAACTCTCGTTTAAGATTTTTTGCAGGAAAACTTCTCTCTAAATGGGAAGGCCCCTATGTTATCGAGGAGGTCTATCGTTCCGGTGCCATAAAAATCAACAACTTCGAAGGCACAAATCCGAAGGTGGTAAACGGTCAGAGAATTAAACATTATATCTCAGGTAATCCCATAAATATTGAAATAAATATTATTGAAACCGTAACCCCGGAGGAATACATAAGGGACACTTTCCAGAACGTTTCAGACTCCGAAAAGGAATAGGTATGTGGTACGGTAAGTAAACCAATTCCAAAAAAAATTTTAAGGCAATATTTCTCCATTTTGGAATATTTAGAAAAATAGAAAATTAATTAGCAGTCCGGGAAGGACACGAGGGCCCCACGAGGGTGGAGGGCGCGCCCTACCCCCTGGGCGCACCCCCTACCTCGTGGAGGGCGCGCCCTACCCCCTGGGCGCGCCCCCTACCTCGTGAGCACCTCGTGTGCCTTCCGGACTCCGTTTTCTTGCACGATATGTATTTTGGTCGGTAAAAATTCACTATATATTCTCCCGAAGGTTTTGACTCCCGTATCACACAAATATCCTTTGTTCTTGTTTTGGGCTGTTCTCTGTCAGGGTTGTCAAGGCCAGGCATCATGTCGTCCCCCTCCTCCAACAACAGTGACAAAGATGCCTGGCTAATGAAGATAGAGCTGAAGAGGGAAGAACCCATGGAGATCAACAAGGATGAAGGGATCAAGAAGGCCACGGAGAACCAAGCTCCGGCAACAGAAGACATCCTTCAACTTGATCACAACCTTCTTACCCCAACTGAGATCGAAGCTTTCTAGATGATTGAGTTAACTCGTATTCAAAACAAGTATCTCACAAGTGAAAATATTTTGTTGAAGGAGCATATCTAGAGGACCTCTTACGCTCGATGTGCGACTATCCATCACCTCCATCTTCACCAACCAAGGAGATATAATCACATGGGTATGAGCACTCCCCTTGGCAACTGCCAAGCTTGGGGGAGGTGCCCCGGTATCGTATTGCAATCACAACTCCTATCTTTACCGTTTTCCTTAGTTCGATCCTATTAGTAGTATTTTGATCTAGTAGAATAAAGTTTATGGCATGATTTAGTTTTGAGTTTTGCCTTATGATCTCTCTATGTAATCGAGTCCGTGAGCTATATAATAAAGATTAGTGTTGAGTCAAGGGCTTGATTTTCTTGCTATGATCTTGGGTGAATAAAAGAAAAGAGAAAAAGAATAAGAAGAAACAAAAGTTCATATTGATCTTATTGATAGTAATGACTTCACATAGAAAGAGTGTGATGATTAAAAGTTGTTGGGAGTTGGCAGACATAGCTTTGGTCATCGTTGCAATTAATAGGAAGTAATAAGGAAAGAGAGGTTTCACATATAAATACTATTATTGACATCTTTTATCATTGGGAGCACTCATCAAAATATGACATGCTAAAGAGTTGATGTTGGACAAGGAAGACAATGTAATGGGTTATGTTTTCTTATATCTGAGATAAAGTATGTTGTCATGGATCATCCAACATGTTGAGCTTGCCTTCCCCCTCATGCTAGCCAAATTCTCAGCACCAAGTAGAGATACTACTTGTGCTTCCAAATACCCTTAAACCAGTTTTGCCATGAGAGTCCACCATATCTACCTATGGATTGAGTAAGATCCTTCAAGTAAGTTGTCATCGATGCAAAGCAATAAAAATTGCTCTAAATATGTATGATTAGTGTGGGAGAAATAAGCTTTATACGATCTTGTGATGTGGAAGTAATAAAAGCGACAGACTGCATAATAAAGGTTCATATCACAAGGGGCAATATAAAGTGACGTTCTTTCGCATTAAGATTTTGTGCATCCAACCATAAAAGCGCATGGCAACCTCTGCTTCCCTCTGCGAAGGGCCTATCTTTTATTATTATCTTCTACCTTATGCAAGTGTCATGGTGATCTTCACCTCTCCCTTTTTCATTTTATCCTTTAGCAAGCCCAGCATGTTGGAAAGAACCTGATATATATATATAATTGGATGTAGGGGCATGAGTTATTATTGTTGACATTACCCTTGAGGTAAAAGGTTGTGGGGCAAAACTATAAGCCCCTATCTTTCTCTGTGTTCGATTAAAACTCCGTAACCACAAGTATTGCGCGAGTGTTAGCAATTATGAAGGACTAGATGACAGTTGAGTATGTGGACTTGCTTTTTAGCTCTGACATAGACTCTTTCTGATGTTATGATAAATTGCAATTGCTTCAATGACTGAGGTTATAGTTTGTTGGTTCTCAATAAGGTTTCTGATTCATACTTTTGCATTGTGAATAGATCATCACTTGAACATAAGTAATCATATGACAATATCTATGTATGTTGCTGTTATGAGAATAATCATGATGCCCTCATGTCCGTATTTTATTTTTATCGATGCCTCTACCTCTAAACATGGGGACATATTTATTGTTATCGGCTTTCCCTTGAGGACAAGCGAGGTCTAAGCTTGGGGGAGTTGATATGTCCATTTTGCATCATGCTTTTATATCGATATTTATTGCATTATGGGTTGTTATTTCACATTATGTCACAATACTTATGGCTATTCTCTCTTATTTTATAAGGTTTACATAAGGAGGGAGAATGCCGGCAGCTGAAATTCTGGGCTGGAAAAGGAGCAAATATTAGAGACCTATTCTGCACAACTCCAAAAGTCCTAAAACTCCACAGAATACCTTATAATAAATAATGAAAAATCCTCGCCAAAGATGAAGACCAGGGGGGCCACACCCTTTCCACGAGGGTGGGAGCGCGCCCTAGGGGGGGCGCCCCCTACCTCGTGGCCCCCCTGGTGGCTCTCCGATGACCATCTTCTGCTATATGAAGTCTTTCGTCGAGAAAAAAACCAGAAGCAACCTTTCGGGACGAAACTCCGCCGCCACGAGGCGAAACCAATCTAGGGCTCCCACAGAGCTGTTCTGCCGGGAAACTTCCCTCCCGGAGGGGGAAATCATCGCCATCGTCATCACCAATGCTCCTCTCATCAGGAGAGGGCAATCTCCATCAACATCTTCATCAGCACCATCTCATCTCAAAATCCTAGTTCATCTCTTGTATCCAATTCTTGTCTCCAAGTCCGGGATTGGTGCTAGTAGGTTGCTAGTAGTGTTAATTACTCCTTGTAGTTGATGCTAGTTGGTTTAATTGGTGGAATATCATATGTTCAGATCCTTTATGCATATTATTACCCCTCTGATTATGAACATGAATATGCTTTGTGAGTAGTTACGTTTGTTCCTGAGGACAAGGGAGAAGTCTTGCTATTAGTAGTCATGTGAATTTGGTATTCGTTCGATATTTTGATGAGACGTATGTTATCTAGCCTCTAGTGGTGTTATGTGAATGTCGACTACATAACACTTCACCATTATTTGGGCCTAGAGGAAGGCATTGGGAAGTAATAAGTAGATGATGGGTTGCTAGAGTGACAGAAGCTTAAACCCTAGTTTATGCGTTGCTTCGTAAGGGGCTGATTTGGATCCATATGTTTCATGCTATGGTTAGGTTTACCTTAATACTTTTGTTGTAGTTGCGGATGCTTGCAATAGAGGTTAATCATAAGTGGGATGCTTGTTCAAGTAAGAACAACACCCAAGCACCGGTCCACCCACATGTCAAATTATCAAAGTACTGAACGCAAATCATATGAACGTGATGAAAACTAGCTTGATGATATTCCCATGTGTCATCGAGAGCGCTTTTCCTTATATAAGAGTTTTCCCAGGCTTGTCCTTTTCTACAAAAAGGATTGGGCCACCTTGCTGCACTTTATTTACTTTTGTTACATGTTGCTCGTTACAAATTACTTTATCACAAAACTATCTGTTACCACTTATTTCAGTACTTGCAGAGATTACCTTGCTGAAAACCGCTTATAATTTCCTTCTGCTCCTCGTTGGGTTCGACACTCTTACTTATCGAAAGGACTACGATAGATCCCCTATACTTGTGGGTCATCAAGCGGTTTTTTCACCTCGGCTATAAATACTCCTCACCTCCTCAGACTGCATTTACCTTGCTCGACCTCACTTCCCCTCGCTCGAGCTTCCTAACCTAGCGCTGCCACTACTTCCATCATCGCTGGTGTGGAAGAGCTTTGCTGCCTCGACCTAGTCGTTGTTGTACTCACGCCGGCTGCGGATTTCTTCACTCCGCTGCCGCCGTAGCTGTCTCCCTCGGCAATGTTAGGGCGTGGAAGATCTGGACTGACGAACTTCCAATCTACATTCCCATTTCATTGTGTTCTTCATCAAGGGTAAATAAAAGTTACTTTTACCGCCCTTGTTGATTCTGATGATTTTCCACAAATCTTCAAAAAAGGTGTTTATTCTTTAATATTCACATTCTAAACACCTCACACGAATGTCCGTTCTTGATTCTAAGCCACATTTTTTTCAAGATTCCTCAATTGTGTGGATTTTCAATCTATACAACTCTGGAACCTAAGTCAAAGAACGCTTAGTGAAATTCCTCAAGACACATCTGGTCAAATTCCTCAAACTTGTTCTTTTTGCAAAAACTTCTGAGAACGCATATGACCTCTCCAAATTCTTCGCACCTATACTCTGTTCACAGGTACTCATGTCCGTTTCTGAATCACTAGGTTCTCATCAACTTAACTCATTTGCAGCGTTCCTCGAAGAAAAGTTGCATACCTCGTCAGAAAACTCAATCGTTCAAAATCCTCAATTGAAGAAAATGGTTGATGAGAAGAAATCTCAGAAGGGAGGTAAGAGACTGGAAGTCAACACAACATTTGAGATACCTGAGGACATTTATGAAGACTATTATACTCCTGATGAGGCCAAACATGGCAAGGAGAACAAGAATCAGCGCAAGGTGCGCATACAAAGGATAGAGAGGAGATGGGCATGGGAATGGAGGGAGTACAGGTATGTTACTCCAAAGTACATGAAGAAATTTGCTCTTCACCCTCCTTGCCCAAGACCTCCACTGGCACCTGGCCAAGAAGATGATCCCACCAGCCTCAAGCACGGTGAGGACTATCCTGACAAATGAGCAAGACGGCAAGCAAAGCTAGCCAAAATGGCTAAAGAAGCAGTGAGGAAATTCAATGAAGACTCTGCTGCTACTACTGCTGCCACTGCTGAGGCCTCAGCTAGCAAGCCCAAGAAGGCTATGCCAAAGAAGCCCGCACACAAGCCAGTGCCTCTTCTTCAATGCCCTCACGGCCAAGCACCTCAGCAATGCCCTCACGGCCAATTCCTCAAGCTTCCCCAGTTCCTCAAGTTTCAAAGTCCTCAGCTCCTCCGGCAAAGTCCTCAGCACCTATGCATCTCGCCTCGTGTCAAAGGACCAAAGGCATCTCAATTGCCTCAGGAGCCTCTGCAAGTTCTTCAGCGTTGCCGCAATCCTCAACTGGCCCACTCTGCTGAAGACAAAGGCTACTGCTGGACGAGGCACTCGACCAAGTCCTCATAAGAAGCAGGTTGCCTTCCATGTGCCGTCCGCTGATGACGAAGCTGATGATGATGAACTCTCTGAAACCATGATGCTGACTGCCTTCATTAGTGAAGAAAAATGGAAATTTGAGAAGGCAAGGAAGCTAAAGAAAGCTCAGTACAAGAAGGAGCGTTATCTGAAGAAAAATGTTGTCAACATGAAAACTGATGGACTTGTGGCTATCCAAACTGAGATCAAAGGACTCAGTGATGAATTCAATGTCTACCACACAGATTAGCTTGGAGCCAAAGTCAGTTTTGTGAAACTGACTGAAGGATTCACCTCAAATGTTGCTGCTCCAACGCAACATGGATCTCCTCAAGCTGAAGCATCTGCTCAGCAAACTGAAGGTCATGCCAGCACCGCTGGTGAAAATCAGGCTGCTGATGAAACTGCTAGTACCAGGGCTGATGACTCTATTCCAGCCGCTGATGACACTGCCAAGGCAACCACTAGCGTTGCACCTGAGGAACAATCCAGGCCAGCTGAGACATCAACCGCTGAGCCTGAAGAAACTAAACCAACCAGGCCAACTCCATCAGTTGTGCCTGAGGTAAATGAACCTATTTCCTCTGCTCCTCCTGCACCAACACCAAGTCTAGTTCTTCCTTCTGCATCAGAAGCGAACAAAACCAAGGCTGTAGAGCGAGCAGCAGTGAAGAAAAGGAAAGCATCTGCTTCATCAGATTCTTCAGCATCTGCTATTCCAGTTTCAAGCATGACATCAAAGGAACTCGTTCCCTAGTGAGGATTATGTGATCCCTAGCAGATCTGATGAAGATGTTCCTGCTGCTGCTTCTTCAGAGTAGTTGGACGAAGAAATTGAAGCGGATAATATCCCTTCAACCCCAGTCATCTCATAGCTTATGCCTCAGTTCACAGCTGAAGAGGCAGGCGTTGAAGAATTGAATGAAGAAGATGAAGACGTGGACATTGGGTGCTCCACTCCAGTGCTGAATGATGATTATTGGGATAGTCAGCACACCAACTCTCCCATGTTCACGCCACTGCAACAAATTCCTCAGTCCCCAGTGCACACTGAAGTTCAAATGGGTTTTGAAGATCATCACTCCACTCCTTCCATTCCTGAAGAAATTCCAGCCACTAGTGCTGATGTTAATGTTGATGAAGAATTGAAGACCCAGGCTTCTACTGAAGTAGAAACTGAAATTCATCAGCATGTGGTTCCCGAGAATGTGATTCCTGAGGCTGTGATGACTTTGACTGACACTCCTCAGCCCAAGCCGAAGAATCCCTTCTCCAAGAAGCAAAAATTCAAGGCTGATGACTTCTTCCATGAGCATGTATTCTTCACAGATTACAATCCTTATGACTCTACTCGTCTGCGAAGGAAGCGTTTCTGGACCGCAAGCCAAGAAAACTTCTATTCTTCACTGCTTTTTGATAAGGACAAAGTATTTGATCATGAGCATATTCCTCATGTGGACATGGAATCACTGTCTTGCTTCACACCAGTCCTCGGTGTTCTTCATGACGCTAGGCTGCTAAACTTTTGCACTGACATCATAGACTGGAATGAAGAACTAATTCTTCAGTTCTACGCGACGCTGCACATCACAAGAAATGCTGAAGATGTGAATTCTTAGGTGTTGGACTGGATGACAGAAAACACTCAATTCAAAGCACCGGCCTCTGAATTGCTTCATGCCCTGCCTGTCAGTCCTCCCCTTGAAGGTGCACATTGTATCTATCATGAACCTGAGCTATCTGACCATTACATGAAAGTTTTGATGAAACCTCTGAAGCCTGGTCAAGCCCCAAGGACCAAATTCCTCGTGAAGGAATTTTTGTATGTACCACAGACTGTCTATCACATTTTGACTAAGAGATTGAGTCCCATCAAAGGCCGTGGCTCAAATGAAGAAGAGGTCGTTGGCATCATGAAGAATTTGCTGTCCAATATCATCCATGGCGTTCCAATCAACTACCATGATTTCTTCATGAGGACTCTGGCAAATGTTGCATTGTCACCTTTTGAATTGAAGCGTTATGCTCCTTGGATTATGAGATTCCTTAGATCAAGGTCTTCAATCAATTACAAGGCTGACTTTCATAATCATCTCAGTTACTTTCCGCCCATTGAAGTCTTCAAAAGACCCGTTTCCTCATCTGACGAGAAGGGTAAGGCAACTGCTATTATCGATGAAGGCATTCGGCCATTGGATGGTCAGTTTCGCAAAGCTACATCTTACTCCACCAATGATTTCTCTGCCACTCATGACTCTGCCGTCAATGCTTCAAAGCAAAATCCTCAAGGCACAGCTCCAAGGGTGTCATGGAATTGTCACGGCAGATGTCCTAGTGAAAGGACTTAGTCGTGGAGCCATCGCAACTAGGAAGCTTAAAGGGGTTAATCGGGACAAAGGACATGAGAGATTTATACTGGTTCGGCTCCTTGCGGTGAAGGTAAAGCCTAGTCCAGTTGATGTGGTATTGCTAGGTTTTGATGACCAAGGAGCGAAATACGCTAGCTTGGCTCTCGATCTGTTGTTTTTTTCCCTAAGCCGCCGCCGGGTCGTCCCCTTATATACACGGGTTGACGCCCTGTGGCCTACAGAGTCCCGACCGGCTCATACAACATGTCCGGCTCGGTGACAACTCTTACATGCCTTATCTTACAAGTCTTATTCATACATGGCGGTTTACACTTACGGGCCTTAAGCCGCCTCTGGGCTTGGGCCTACTACAAGCTTCATCATAAACCGTCACCTTGTATACTTTTCGGGCTTCCCTTGAAGTAACCCGCCATTGGGATTGACCCGGCCCCTCCTGGGCGGGTCACACCTGGTAGTCATATCCCCAACATTAGGCCCCAGACTGATTTGAACTTTGTTCTTGTCAATCTCCAACACTTAGAAAAAAACCCATCTATTACTGCTGCGAAAGCCTTGTAACCCGCCATGACGTCATCTCCGGATTTTTTGGAAACCCGCCACCACGTCATCATTTAACGGATCTTAATCTTTAATGCCTTTCCGAAAATCGAGGCACCTGGGTAGCTGGATAACCATGTTTTGGTCTCCTTGTTTTTCACGCTCATTTATCAATCCTTCCTTATAAATAGCCACGACTAGTCTTCTTCTCATTCTTCTCCTTCTTCCTCTCACAACCCCTCTGTCGCTCGAGCTCCGCCGCCACCGCAGCGCTCACCGTCATCCTCAACCTCGGCCGCTACATCACCCTGAGCTTGTCCAAAGAACGGCGGCGATCCTCCGTAGTAGATCTGCGTTCGTAAGTTCTTGCTTTCCCATACCTTAGATCTGCATTAGGGTTTGCGAGTTCCTTCTATGTTCGTCGCTATTCATCGCGGATTCTTTGTAGTTTCTCCACCACGTCCTCCTTTGATCTAAAAGAAGTATAGACCTCATGTGGTAGTTGTTTTGCGTCCATTTCATATGCTAGCGGATCCCTTTTTCTCGTACAAAGGCCTCCTTAGAACTGATGAACTCGTGTGCACTAGTTATTAGGTCTAGATTTATTTTCCTTTTTTTGAATAATCTTGATCCAAAATAATAGCATCAGCCTGTGAAACTTGTTTATCTTAGTACTTAGCCAATTTGTTGTCGTTGGCCTCCTTAAAATATCTTTAGTCATGGTGGCTTACCATGCCGGCTCATTTTTCCTTCATATATCATTAGCCCTTATTTAAGCCGTCATTACTTCATCTGTACTATAATCACTTAACCTATAATTCCACCAATTAATTTGAACTGGCAAATTACTTTCTTTTCAGCTTCTCCTTTTTCATTATGCCGTCAAAAGTGCCAACAGTCTGCAACTGGGTCCCTTCCACAGTCACTGATGACATTTCGAAGGATTTTGTCACCATCAGATACTTGCCGGAGAAGAACATTATGTCCTATCGTGCTCCTAACCCGGACGAAGAACGACCTCAGCCCAAAGACAGTGAAGTCATCATTTTTACTGATCACATGAACCGGGGTTTTTCACCACCCGGGTCAAAGTGTTGGGGAACGTAGTAATTTCAAAAAAAAATCCTACGCACATGCAAGATCATGGTGATGCATAGCAATGAGAGGGGAGAGTGTTGTCCACGTACCCTCGTAGACCACGAAAGCGGAAGCGTTAGCACAATGCGGTTGATGTAGTCGTACGTCTTCATGATCCGACCAATCCAAGTACCGAATGCACGGCACCTCCGAGTTCAGCACACGTTCAGCCCGATGACGTCCCTCGAAATCCGATCCAGCTGAGTGTTGAGGGAGAGTTTCGTCAGCACGACGGCGTGGTGACAATGTTGATGTTCTACCGACGCAGGGCTTCGCCTAAGCACCGCTACAGTATTATTGAGGTGGACTATGGTGGAGGGGGGCACCGCACACGGCTAAAAGATCAACTTGATCAATTGTTGTGTCTCTGGGGTGCCCCCGCCCCCGTATATAAAGGAGCAAAGGGGGGTGCGGTCAGCCAGGGAGAGGGCGCTCCAGGAGGAGTCCTACTCCCACCGGGAGTAGGACTCCCCCTTTCCTAGTTGGAATAGGATTCGGGAGGGGGAAAGAGGAGGGAGAGAAGGAAGGGGGGCGCCGCCCCCTCTCCTGTCCTATTCGGACTAGGGGGGAGGGGCGCGCGGCCCAGCCCTGGCCGCCTCTCCTCTTCTCCGTAAAGGCCCACTAAGGCCCATTTACCTCCCGGGGGGTTCCGGTAACCTCCCGGTACTCCGGTAAAATCCTGATTTCACCCGAAACACTTCTGATATCCAAACATAGGCTTCCAATATATCAATCTTCATGTCTCGACCATTTCGAGACTCCTCGTCATGTCCGTGATCACATCCGGGACTCTGAACAACCTTCGGTACATCAAAACATATAAACTCATAATATAACTGTCATCGTAACGTTAAGCGTGCGGACCCTACGGGTTCGAGAACTATTTAGACATGACCGAGACATGTCTCCGGTCAATAACCAATAGCGGAACCTGGATGCTCATATTGGCTCCCACATATTCTACGAAGATCTTTATCGGTCAAACCGCATAACAACATACGTTGTTCCCTTTGTCATCGGTATGTTACTTGCCCGAGATTCGATCGTCGGTATCTCAATACCTAGTTCAATCTCGTTACCGGCAAGTCTCTTTACTCGTTCTGTAATACATCATTCCGCAACTAACTCATTAGTTGCAATGCTTGTAAGGTTTAAGTGATGTGCATTACCGAGAGGGCCCAGAGATACCTCTCCGACAATCGGAGTGACAAATCCTAATCTCAAAATACGCCAACCCAACAAGTACCTTTGGAGACACCTGTAGAGCACCTTTATAATCACCCAGTTACGTTGTGACGTTTGGTAGCACACAAAGTGTTCCTCCGGTAAACGGGAGTTGCATAATCTCATAGTCATAGGAACATGTATAAGTCATGAAGAAAGCAATAGCAACATACTAAACGATCGTGTGCTAAGCTAATGGAATGGGTCATGTCAATCACATCATTCTCCTAATGATGTGATCCCGTTAATCAAATGACAACTCATGTCTATGGCTAGGAAACATAACCATCTTTGATCAACAAGCTAGTCAAGTAGAGGCATACTAGTGACACTTTGTTTGTCTATGTATTCACACATGTATTATGTTTCCGGTTAATACAATTCAAGCATGAATAATAAACATTTATCATGATATAAGGAAATAAATAATAACTTTATTATTGCCTCTAGGGCATATTTCCTTCAGTCTCCCGCTTGCACTAGAGTCAATAATCTAGTTCACATCGCCATGTGATTTAACATCAATTGTTCACATCACCATGTGATTAACACCCATAGTTCACATCGTCATGTGACCAACACCCAAAGGGTTTACTAGAGTCAATAATCTAGTTCACATTGATACGTGATTAACACCCGAAGAGTACTAAAGTGTGATCATGTTTTGCTTGTGAGAGAAGTTTAGTCAACGGGTCTGCCACATTCAGATCCGTAAGTATTTTGCAAATTTATATGTCAGGAATGCTCTGCATGGAGCTACTCTAACTAATTGCTCCCACTTTCAATATGTATCAGTGTCAAAACTTGCATCGGCGTAACCCTTTACGACGAACCTTTTGTCACCTCCATAATCGAGAAACATATCCTTATTCCACTAAGGATAATTTTGACCAATGTCCGGTGATCTACTCCTAGATCACTATTGTACTCCCTTGCCAAACTCAGGGCAGGGTATACAATAGGTCTGGTACACAGCATGGCATATTTTATAGAACCTATGGCCAAGGCATAGGGAATGACTTTCATTCTCTTTCTATCTTCTGCCGTGGTCGGGCTTTGAGTCTTACTCAGTTTCACACCTTGTAACACCGGCAAGAACTCTTTCTTTGACTGTTCCATTTTGAACTACTTCAAAATCTTGTCAAGGTGTGTACTTACTGAAAAAACTTATCAAGTGTTTTGATCTATCTCTATAGATCTTGATGCTCAATATGTAAGTAGCTTCACCGAGGTCTTTCTTTGAAAAACTCCTTTCAAACACTCCTTTATGCTTTGCAGAATAATTCTACATTATCTCTGATCAACAATATGTCATTCATATATACTTATCAGAAATGTGGTAGTGCTCTCACTCACTTTCTTGTAAATACAGGCTTCACCGCAAGTCTGTATAAAAATATATTCTTTGATCAACTTATCAAAGCATATATTCCAACTCCGAGATGCTTGCACCAGTCCATAGATGGATCGCTGGAGCTTGCATATTTTGTTAGCACCTTTAGGATTGACAAAACTTTCTTGTTGCATCATATACAAATCTTCTTTAATAAATCCATTAAGGAATGTAATTTTGTTTATCCACTTGCCAGATTTCATAAAATGTGGCAATTGCTAACATGATTCGGACAGACTTAAGCATCGCTACGAGTGAGAAAATCTCATCATAGTAAACACCTTGAACTTTGTCAAAAACCTTTTTCGACAAGTCTAGCTTTGTAGATAGTAACACCACTATATCTGGCCATGGGCCGGGCCGGGCTGGGCTTGGGTCGGGCCTTAAAAATCCCACAGCACAAAACTGAGGCCCAGGCCCTCCCAGGCCCTATCATTGGGCCTACTTTTCAAGCCCAAGCCCGGCCCATCTGGTAAAAAGCCCTGAAAAGCCCTTAGGGCTTAGGGCCGTGGGCCGGGCCTCTTCCTTAAAATGCCAATATGCCAAGCCCAAGCCCGTCCAATCCCTGCTGATGGGCTCAAAACTCAGGCCCAAGCCCGGCCCACGGGTAAGCCCATCGAGCCTAGGCCCTAGATTTTAGGGTCGGGCCTGGGTGGGCCGACAGGGCCAGGCCGGAGATGGCCGGGACTAAACACCACTATCAGCGTCCGTCTTCCTCTTGAAGATCCATTTAATCTCAATGGCTCGCCGATCATTGGGCAAGTCAATCAAAGTCCATACTTTGTTCTCATACATGGATCTCATCTCAGATTTCATGGCCTCAAGCCATTTCGTGGAATCTGGGCTCATCATCGCTTCCTCATAGTTCGTAGGTTCGTCATGGTCAAGTAACATGACCTCCAGAACAGGATTACCGTACCATTCTGGTGCGGATCTCACTCTGGTTTACCTACGAGGTTTGGTAGTAACTTGATCTGAAGTTACATGATCATCATCATTAGCTTCCTCACTAATTGGTGTAGTAGTCACAGGAACAGATTTCTGTGATGAACTACTTTCCAATAAGGGAGCAGGTACAGTTACCTCATCAAGTTCTACTTTCCTCCCACTCACTTCTTTCGAGAGAAACTCCTTCTCTAGAAAGGATCCATTCTCAGTAATGAATAACTTGCCTTCGGATCTGTGATAGAAGGTGTACCCAACATTTTCTTTTGGGTATCCTATGAAGACGCACTTCTCCGATTTGGGTCTGAGCTTATCAGGTTGAAACTTTTTCACATAAGCATTGCAACCTCAAACTTTAATAAACAACAGCTTAGGTTTCTTGCCAACCCATAGTTCATACGGTGTCGTCTCAACGGATTTAGATGGTGCCTTATTTAACGTGAATGTAGTTGTCTCTAATGCATAACCCCAAAACGATAGTGGTAAATCGGTAAGAGACATCATAGATTGCACCATATATAATAAAGTACGGTTACAATGTTCAGACACACCATTACACTATGGTGTTCCATGTGGCGTGAGTAGTGAAACTATTCCACATTGTTTTAACTGAAGGCCAACCTCGTAACTCAAATATTTCACTTCTGCGATCATATTGTAGAAACTTTTATTTTTGTTACGATGATTCTCCACTTCACTCTGAAATTCCTTGAACTTTTCAAATGTTTCAAACTTGTGTTTCATCAAGTAGATATACTCATATCTGCTCAAATCATCTGTGAAGATCAGAAAATAATGATACCTGTCGCGAGCCTCAATATTCATCGGACCACATACATCAGTATGTATGATTTCCAACAAATCTGTTGCTCGCTCCATTGTTCCGGAGAACGGAGTCTTAGTCATCTTGCCCATGAGGCATGGTTCGCAAGCATCAAAATGATTCATAATCAAGTGATTCCAAAAGCCCATCAGCATGGATTTTCTTCATGCGCTTTACACCAATATGACCTAAACGGCAGTGCTACAAATAAGTTGCACTATCATTATTAAATTTGCATCTTTTGGCTTCAATATTATGAAAATGTGTATCACCACGATCGAGATCCAGCAAACCATTTTCATTGGGTGTATGACCATAGTAGGTTTTATTCATGTAAACAGAACAACAATTATTCTCTAACTTTACATGAATAATCGTACTACAATAAACATGATCCAATCATATTCATGCTCAACGCAAACACTAAATAACATTTATTTTAGTTTTAACACTAATCCTGAAAGTATAGGGAGTGTGCGATGATGATCATATCAATCTTGGAACCATTTCTAATACACATCGTCACTTCACCCTTAACTAGTCTCTGTTCATTCTGCAACTCCCGTTTCGAGTTACTATTCTTAGCAACTGAACTAGTATCAAATACTGAGGGGTTGCTATAAACACTAGTAAAGTACACATCAATAACATGTATATCAAATATACCTATGTTCACTTTGCCATCCTTCTTATCCGCCAATTGGTTGGGGTAGTTCCTCTTCCAATGACCAGTCCCTTTGCAGTAGAAGCACTCAGTTTCAGGCTTAGGTCCAGACTTGGGTTTTTTCACTTGAGCAGCAACTTGTTTGTCATTCTTCTTGAAGTTACCCTTTCTTCCCTTTGTCCCTTTACTTGAAACTAGTGGTTTTGTTCACCATCAACACTTGATGCTTTTCTTGATTTTTACCTTCGTCGATTTCAGCATCACAAAGAGCTTGGGAATCGTTTCTGTTATCCCTTGCATATTATAGTTCATCACGAAGTTCTACTAACTTGGTGATGGTGACTAGAGAATTCTGTCAATCACTATTTTATCTGGAAGATTAACTCCCACTTGATTCAAGCGATTGTAGTACCCAGACAATCTGAGCACATGCTCACTGCTTGAGCTATTCTCCTCCATCTTTTAGCTATAGAACTTGTTGGAGACTTCATATCTCTCAACTCGGGTATTTGCCTGAAATATTAACTTCAACTCCTGGAACATCTCATATGGTCCATGACGTTCAAAATGTCTTTGAAGTCCCGATTCTAAGCCATTTAAGCATGGTGCACTAAACTATCAAGTAGTCATCATATTGAGCTAGTCAAACGTTCATAACATCTGCATCTGCTCCTGCAATAGGTTTGTCACCTAGCGGTGCATCAAGGACATAATTCTTCTATGCAGCAATGAGGATAAACCTCAGATCACGGATCCAATCCGCATCATTGCTACTAACATCTTTCAACTTAGTTTTCTCTAGGAACATATCAAAAATAAAACATGGGAGCTAAACGCGAGCTATTGATCTACAACATAGATATGCTAATACTACCAGGACTAAGTTCATGATAGATTTAAGTTCAATTAATCATATTACTTAAGAACTACCACTTAGATAGACATCCTTCTAATCCTCTAAGTGATCACGTGATCCATATCAACTAAACCATGTTCGATCATCACGTGAGATGGAGTAGTTTCAATGGTGAACATCACTATGTTGCTCATATCTACTATATGATTCACGCTTGACCTTTTGGTCTCTGTGTTCCAAGGCCATATCTGTTATATGCCAGGCTCGTCAAGTTTAACCTGAGTATTCCGCATGTGCAACTGTTTTGCACCCGTTGTATTTGAACGTAGAGCCTATCACACCCGATCATCACGTGGTGTCTCAGCACGAAGAACTTTCGCAACGGTGCATACTCACGGAGAACACTTATACCTTGATAATTAGTGAGAGATCATCTTATAAAGCTACCGTCGAACTAAGCAAAATAAGATGTATAAAAGATAAACATCACATGCAATCAAAATATGTGACATGATATGGCCATCATCATCTTGTGCCTTTGATCTCCATCTCCAAAGTATCGTCATGATTTCCATCTTCACCGGCATGACACCATGATCTCCATCATCTTGATCTATATCAATGTGTCGTCACATGGTCGTCTCGCCAACTATTGCTCTTGCAACTATTGCCATCGCATAGCGATAAAGTAAAGCAATTATTTGGCGCTTGCATCTTATGCAATAAAGAGACAACCATAAGGCTTCTGCCAATTGCCGATAACTTCAACAAAACATGATCATCTTATACAACAATCTATATCTCATCACGTCTTGACCATATCACATCACAACAAGCCCTGCAAAAATAAGTTAGACGTCCTCTACTTTGGTGTTGCAAGTTTTACGTGGCTGCTACGGGTTGAGCAAGAACCGTTCTTACCTACGCATCAAAACCACAACGATAGTTTGTCAAGTTGGTGCTGTTTTAACCTTCGCAAGGACCAGGCGTAGCCACACTCGGTTCAACTAAAGTTGGAGAAACTAACACCCGTCAGCCACCTATGTGCAAAGCACGTCGGTAGAACCAGTCTTGTGTAAGCATACGCGTAATGTCGGTCCGGGCCGCTTCATCCAACAATACCGCCGAACCAAATTATGATATGCTGGTAAGCAGTATGACTTATATCGCCCACAACTCACTTGTGTTCTACTCGTGCATATGACATCTACGCATAAAACCTGGCTCGGATGCCACTGTTGGGGAACGTAGTGATACGTCTCCGTCGTATCTACTTTTCCAAACACTTTTGCCCTTGTTTTGGACTCTATCTTGTATGATTTGAATGGAACTAACCCGGACTGACGCTGTTTTCAGCAGAATTACCATGATGTTGTTTTATGTGCAGAAAGCAAATATTCTCGGAATGACCTGAAACTCCACGGGGGGTCTTAGAAAAAACAATAAAAAATCCTCGCCAAATATGAAGACCAGGGGGCCCACACCCTTTCCACGAGGGTGGGGGCGCCCCCCCCTAGGGCACGCCACCCTACCTCGTGGGCCCCCTGTTGACCCTCCGACGCCAACTCCAACTCTATATATTTGCTTTCGGAGAGAAAAAAATCAGAGAGAAGAAGTCATCGCGTTTTACGATACGGAGCCGCCGCCAAGCCCTAAAACCTCTCGGGAGGGCTGATCTGGAGTCCGTTCGGGGCTCCGGAGAGGGGGATTCGTCGTCGTCATCATCAACCATCCTCCATCACCAATTTCATGATGCTCACTACCGTGCGTGAGTAATTGCATCGTAGGCTTGCTGGACGGTGATGGGTTGGATGAGATTTATCATGTAATCGAGTTAGTTTTGTTAGGGTTTGATCCCTAGTATCCATTATGTTCTGAGATTGATGTTGCTATGACTTTGCTATGCTTAATGCTTGTCACTAGGGCCCGAGTGCCATGATTTCAGATCTGAACCTATTATGTTTTCATCAATATATGAGAGTTCTAGATCCTATCTTGCAAGTCTATAGTCACCTACTATGTGTTATGATCCGGCAACCCCGAAGTGACAATAATCGGGACCACTCTCGGTGATGACCATAGTTTGAGGAGTTCATGTATTCACTATGTGCTAATGCTTTGTTCCGGTTCTCTATTAAAAGGAGGCCTTAATATCCCTTAGTTTCCAATAGGACCCCACTGCCACGGGAGGGTAGGACAAAAGATGTCATGCAAGTTCTTTCCATAAGCACGTATGACTATATACGGAATACATGCCTACATTACATTGACGAACTAGAGCTAGTTCTATGTCACCCTATGTTATGACTGTTACATGATGAACCGCATCCGGCATAATTATCCATCACTGATCCGGTGCCTACGAGTTTTCCATATACTGGTTTACGCTTATTTACTTTCCCACTGCTACTGTTACAATCACTACAAAATACCAAAAACATTACTTTTGCTGTCTTTACTTTTGTTGCCGCTACCACCACTATCATATTACTTTGCTAGTAAACACTTTGCTGCAGATACTAAGTTTCCAGGTGTGGTTGCATTGACAACTCAGCTGCTAATACTTGAGAATATTCTTTGGATCCCCTTGTGTCGAATCAATAAATTTGGGTTGAATACTCTACCCTCGAAAGCTGTTGCGATCCCCTATACTTGCGGGTTATCAAGACTAATTTCTGGCGCCGTTGCCGAGGAGCATAGCTCTATTCTTTGAGTCACTTGGGATTTATATCTGCTAGACACTATGAAGAACTTGAGAGATCCAAAAACCAAGATCTATCCCTCAACTATGAGGGGTGGTAAGGAACTGCCATCTAGCTCTGCACTTGATTCACCTTCTGTTATGAGTAAGTTTGCGACACCTACGTCTGCTTCTGCTATTCGTTCTGATATGTCGCATGTTATTGATGATGCCACTTCTGCTATGCATGATACTTATGATGAAACTGCTTCTATGCCTGATACTACTGTGCCACTTAGTGATTTTCTAGAAGAACAAATTGCTAGGGCTAGAGAAAAAGAAGTTATTGAATCTGAATACGATGATGATAGTGATGATGAAAATATGCCTGTTATTCCTGAGGGTTATTTATTTGATCAAGATGCTTCTTTAGCTATTTTAGCTTGCAGAGATAGATATGAGCTTAAGAGGTTATTAATTAAATGGAACAAAGAATCACTTAGAGATAAAATAAAACCCGATCCTGCTTTTGCTACTTCACCTATATGTCTTCCTGATAAAGATTATGAATTCTCTGTTGATCCTGATATAATTACTTTGGTTGAATCTGATCTGTTCTATGGCTTTGAATCTGAAACTGTTGTGGCACATCTTACTAAGTTAAATGATATAGCTGCCCTGTTCACTAATAATGAGAGATCACGTTACCTCTATTTACTCAAAATATTTTTGTTCTCATTAAAGGGCGATGCTAAGATATGGTTTAATTCTCTTGATACCCAGGATATGATTTATTACTTCTCTGCTAAATATTTCCCTGCTCATAAGAAACAAGCTGCTTTGAGGGAAATATACAACTTTGTGCAAATTAAAGAAGAGAGTCCCCCACAAGCTTGGGGGAGGCTTCTTAAGTTACTTAATGCTTTGCCTGATCATCCTCTTAAGAAACCTGAAATACTTGATATCTTTTATAATGGACTAACCGATGCTTCCAGAGATTACCTGGATAGTTGTGCTGATTCTCTTTTTAGGGAAAGAACACCGGATGAAGCTGAAATTCTATTGAATAATATGTTGACAAATGAAAATAATTGGGCACCTCCTGAGCCACCCCCTTAGCCAACTCCTGCTCCAATTACTGAGCCTATTCCTAAACCAACTCCGAAGAAGAGAGGTGTTCTATTTCTTAGTCCCGAAGATATGCAAGAGGCAAAGAAATCTATGAAAGAAAAAGGTATTAAAGCTGAAGACGTTAAGAATTTACCTCCTATTGAAGAAATACATGGTCTTAATTCATCGCCTATTGAAGAAACTCATGATCTCAATCATTTATTTACTGAAGAACCTCCTGATTCCGATATCCCAACACAGGTAGTAAAGGTAAATTCTCTCTATAGATATGATAAAGCTGAAGTCCCTCCTACTAAAATTGCTAGTCAGTGCTTGGATGAGTTTGATAACTTTATGTATAAGCAAGATGACTTCAATGCTTATTTTGGTAGACAATTAAAAGAAAATGCTTATATGATTAGACTCTTGGGTGATTATATGGCTAATATTAAAGGTGAACTTAGACTTATTAGCAAACATGCTTCTATGGTCACCACCCAAGTAGAACAAGTACTTAAAGCTCAAAAAGAAGTGCTTAATGAAATGAATAGTAAGAAAAATGATTATGTTGTTAGAGTGGCTACTAGAACTAGTAGAATGACTCAGGAACCTTTGTATCTTGAAGGCCACCCTAAGAGAATCGAGCAAGATTCTCAAAGAAATAATATTGATGTTCCTAGTTCTTCTAAAAAGAAGAAGAAGAAAAATGATAGAACTGTGCAAACTTCTAGTGAACCTATTGCTGAACCACCTGATAATCCAAATGATATTTCTATGTCTGATGCTGAAACACAATCTGGTAATGAACATGAACCTGGTAAAAATATTAATGATGATGTTCATGATGATGCTCAACCTAGTAATGATAATGATGTAGAAATTGAACCTGTTGTTGATCTCGATAACCCACAATCAAAGAATCAACGTTATGATAAAAGAGACTTTGTTGCTAGGAAACATCGTAAAGAAAGGGAACCTTGGGTTCAGAAACCCATGCCTTTTCCTCCAAAACCATCCAAGAAAAAGGATGATGAGGATTTTGAGCGCTTTGCTGAAATGATTAGGCCTATATTTTTGCGTACGAGATTAACTGATGTGCTCAAAACGAATCCTTATGCTAAATATATGAAAGATATCATTACTAATAAAAGAAAGATACCAGAAGCTGAGATTTCCACCATGCTTGCTAATTATACTTTTAATGGTGGAATACCAAAGAAACTTGGAGACCCCGGAGTACCTACTATACCTTGCTCCATTAAAAGAAATTATATTAAAACTGCTTTATGTGATCTTGGAGCCGGTGTTAGTGTTATGCATATCTCTTTATATCGTAGACTTGACTTGAATAAGTTGACACCTACTGAAATATCTTTGCAAATGGCTGATAAATCAACTGCTATACCTATCGGTATTTGTGAGGATGTGCCTGTTGTGGTTGCAAACGTTACTATTTTAACGGACTTTGTTATACTTGATATTCCCGAGGATGATAGTATGTATATTATTCTTGGAAGACCTTTTCTTAATACTGCAGGGGCTGTTATTGATTGCAACAAAGGCAATGTCACTTTTCATTTTAATGGTAATGAGCATACGGTACACTTTCCGAGGAAACAACCTCAAGTTCATAGTATCAACTCTATTGGAAAAATTCCATCGATTATATTTGGAGGTTTTGAATTTCCTCTTCCTACCGTCAAAAAGAAATATGATATTCTTATTATTGGGGATGTGCATATCCCCGTTGAGGTAACTTAGTGTTATTCGAAATTTCTCTGGTTTCATGATTATCGGAATGAGTTTGTTAACAAGACTTGATCAACCTTGTTAGTGGATTCTTTTTGATGAGCATGAGATGGATGAAACTAGAAGCACAAACTTTTGTACCCTCTTTATATTTTCTGTTATTTATATTAAATAAAGTAAAAAATAGTATTTTTCTGTCTGTTTCCTGACTTATCCGTGCCATATAAAAATATCCCGAAAATAAAAATCCTCAGAATGCCATGCCAATTTAACATGATTTTTTCGGGAATATTTGAGGATTTACTGTGCAAAAATTACCGCGGGAGGAGCTGCCACCTGGTCACGAGGGTGGTGGGCGCGCCCCTTTGCCTCGTGGGCCCACGGTGGCCCTCCTCCACTTATTCCAGCACCCATCTTCTTCCTCTATCTCACACAAACCCAAAAAACCAACTCAAGCACGAGTTCCAGCCACTTTTGCTGTGATTTTCGATCTCCTTGCTCAAAGCACCTCTCGCAAAACTGCTTGGGGAGATTGTTCCTTGGTATGTGACTCCTCCATTGGTCCAATTAGTTTTTGTTCTAGTGCTTTATTCTTTGCAAATTTGTGCTGCATAGGTGACCATGTTCTTGAGCTTGCATGTCAAATTTATATGGTTCCTAGTAGTTCTAATGCTTGATATAGGCTCTAGGCACTTGTAGGAGTAGTTGCTATCAGTATTATTGAATTGGGTTTACTTTTATTTTGAAGTTACTAAAAATTTCAGAATTTTTCAGAGAAAAACAATATGTTTAGGAAGATGTTCCAAGGTGGTTCCTCTAAGAAGCAAGGACCCAGAATTGCTATGCGCGATGCTGACGAGGATCCACCAGGAGACGCTCCAATACGGCCTTGCGAATGGCCGTCGGAAAATTTTATGGACCATGCGGGAATTAAAGAAGAATTCAAATCATATTTGCGCAATGCCAGTCTTGAGGATTTTGAGGCTAACAAATGCCGCCAGTATCATGATCTCACAAGTTCATTTGTGAGGAGGTTTGAGTATTCATCTTCGCGTAATTCTCCTTCAGTTATGCTTGATCTTTATGACAAATCTTATACCATGGACCTAGAGGATTTCACTTCTGCTTGCGAACTTCCATCATGGGGCAGTATTAGGGATCCCCCTAAATCTGAATTTAGAAACTTTCTTGCTAGTATAACTGTGGGGGAATCCAGAGATATAACGCAGGCTACCATAGGGAGCATTCACTTTCCTGCTATACATTATTTTGCTCTTTTCATCGGTAGATGCATAAATGCTAAGGATGAAGCATGTCACATGTGTGTCCCTGATCCCAGCATTCTTAGGAGTGCTGTGTTAGGAGACCAATCTTATCATATGGGAGCCATTGTAGCTCATAGGTTGCATCATAATAGACATAATGGAGATTTCTTTGGAAGAATTTATGCAACTCGCTTAGCTCATTTTCTTGAAATAGACATTCGTGAGGGTGATATGGAGTTGCCTCCTGCATATTTAGATTATAACTCTATGGCTTCATACCAGTTTGTCGAGAGGCCTGAATCACCTCTCTTATATCGCTTAATTTTTGATAAACGACGTGTTTTCCATATTACTCTACCTGCTCGTGCCTTCTTTGATTCATAGACAAAAGGAAGATATGTTATTACCAGAGAGGAGGCAGAAGAGTATGAGAGGAGAGCGGAGGCAGCCCAACTCCACGCTGCAGCTCAGCAGGCCGTAACCACTGCACATCAGTATGATCCCAACTATTCTTCATCGCAGTATGACCCCAACAACTATTATTATGGATATCCGCCAGCCAGCCGTGGCCATAGACCAACTTAGATCAAAAGCCTAAGCTTGGGGGAGTACGTATTTCTCACTGACATTACATTTATGTTCACACACACTCATTGCTAGATGTCGGTGCTCATACTTTTTCACTTTAATATCCATGCTAGTTTATTTTCTTTTTCCTGCTTTCTTCTTGTGTGTTTGCTTAACCTTAGGAAAAACCAAAAAATTAGTAGTAGTTTATTTTTCTGTTGTAGTAGTAATAATTAAAAAGAAAACCCAAAAATATTTCCCGTTCTTCTTTCGCTTGTTGGGAGCTTTTCCCGTGTAAATAGTTTTATTTCTTTTCCTTTCTTCGGGAGTCAGTAGGAGAAGACCATAATTAAATTGTTGAAGTGGCTCTTATATGCATTATTGATAGATTTAACCAAGAGCCCATATTGCCTTGTCTTCTCATGTTTATTGAATGCTCGCAGATTCCAGCTTAGTCCAATGCACGTGCACTCTTATTATTATACACACCGTTCGGTCGTGCAAGTGAAAGGCAATTATGATGATATATGATGGACTGGCTGAGATGAGAAAAGCTGGTATGAACTCGACCTCTTTTGTTTTTGTAAATATGATGAGTCCGTCGTTCTTGATTCAGCTTATTATGAATAAACATGTTTGCAATGACAATTAGAGATCATAGTTGCTTGTGCCATACTTGATTAGCTATGAGTTATAATGATTTACCTTGTATGCCAACATGCTATTGAGATGATTATGATGTGGTATGATGGGGTGGTATCCTCCTTTGAATGATTTAAGTGACTTGACTTGGCACATGTTCACGCATGTAGTTGAAACAAAATCAATATAGCCTTCACGATATTTATGTTCATGGTGGATTATATCCTACTCATGCTTGCATCCAATGTTTATTAATTTTAATGCATGTACATGGCTGTTGTCGCTCTCTAGTTGGTATCTTCCCAGTCTTTTGCTAGCCTTCACCTGTACTAAGCGGGAATACTGCTTGTGCCTCCAATCCCTTAAACCCCAAAGTTATTCTAGATGAGTCCACCATACCTTCCTATATGCGGTATCTACCTGCCGTTCCAAGTAAATTTGTATGTGCCAAACTCTAAACCTTCAAATAAACATTCTGCTTTGTATGCTCGAATAGCTCATGTATCAACAAAGGCTGTCCCACTATAGGAAACAGGAGATTTGCCGTCAGTACTACTCTTTGCCGTCAGCATTTCATCGGGGCAGATGGCAACGAGCAATTTTACCGACAGTGGCTGACGGCAAAGAACGGATGACAGCAAATACATATTTTGTCGTCTGCAAAAAAACCACAGACGGCAAAAACGCTTTGCCGTTGGCACATTTTTTTATAGACGTAAAATAACATACTTTGCCGTTTATAAATAAAATTGCAGACGGTAAAGTGTCTTTGCCATCTGTGGTTTTTTGCAGACGGCAAAGTATGTGATTTGCCGTCTGTAAATAAAATTGCAGACAGCAAAGAGAAAGCACAACCCACGGATTGATCTCGTGGATCGATGACGTGGCAGCAGATCCGCAGCCCACCCCGAGATCCCAGCAAAAGCCACACCACGATCTCTCTCGCGGCCCCACCACTCACCATGATCCATCCCCACCACAAACCCCCTCGCCCTGCCTTATCCTCTCGCACACCTCTCTCTCTCTCGTACCTGTCTCTCTTCATGCGCAGGTAGGCCGCCGCTCGTCCCATCTACCCGGCCACCGCTTGCTCCATCTTCCCCAGCCGCCGCTCGCGCCACCAGACCCTGCCGCGGCTGCCGCTCGCGCCACTAGCCCCGGCCGCCGCTCGCGCCACCAGCCCCATCTGCCCCGGCCGCCGCTCGCGCCACCAGCCCCATCTGCCCCGGCCCCTGCTGCAGCTTGCCTCACCGGTCCCGGCCATAGCTCCACCACTCACCGCCCCGACCGCTGCTCGCCCTACTGGCCCCGGCCGCTGCTCCACCACTCGCCGCCCGGACCAACACTCCGCCACCCTACGCTCCTCTTCCCTGTGCATAAGCTCCGGCGAACTCACCTCCGGCAACTGCTCCGCCACGCCCGCACCCTTCTTCCTCTCCTCCGTCGCTCAGCTGCTGCTCTGGCCATGGCCATTGTCGTCCGCTGCTGCTCCGGCCATGGCTCCGCCGTCCATTGTTTCTCCGGCCGCTGTCGTCCGCTGGTACTCCGGCCACCGTCAAGCGCGACTATGCGGTGGCGCGACAAGTAGGGCCGGGTGAGCGCGGCTGTGCGGTGGCACGGCGAGTAGAGTCGGGCAGCAGCAGTGGAGTCCCTGGCGAGAGGAAAGACGGCCGGCAATGAAGTACATGTTGCTGCGGTGGAGAAGGACTTGATTGCTACGGTGGAGAAGGACTTGATATGAGTAATGATGAGACCTAAGAATTATTGCAAATGTGGTTAGTTATGATTTATGCTGAAAACTTGAATGCTGGCTTGACATAGTTACAACAACAAGAGCAAACAGAGTTTGTAAAAGTTTTTCTTTCTTTCTTTTAGTTTGTCAACTGAATTGCTTGATGACAAGCAAGGGTTTAAGCTTGGGGGAGTTGATACGTCTCCGTCGTATCTACTTTTCCAAACACTTTTTCCCTTGTTTTGGACTCTATCTTGTATGATTTGAATGGAACTAACTCGGACTGACGATGTTTTCAGCAGAATTACCATGATGTTGTTTTATGTGCAGAAAACAAATATTCTCGGAATGACCTGAAACTCCACGGGAGGTCTTAGAAAAAACAATAAAAATCCTTGCCAAATATGAAGACCAGGGGGCCCACACCCTTTCCACGAGGGTGGGGGCGCCCCCCCCCCTAGGGCGCGCCCCCTACCTCGTGGCCCCCCTGTTGACCCTCCGACGCCAACTCCAACTCTATATATTTGCTTTCGGAGAGAAAAAAATCAGAGAGAAGAAATCATCGCGTTTTACGATACAGAGCCGCCGCCAAGCCCTAAAACCTCTCGGGAGGGCTGATCTGGAGTCCGTTCGGGGCTCCGGAGAGGGGGATTCGTCGCCATCGTCATCATCAACCATCCTCCATCACCAATTTCATGATGCTCACCGTCGTGTGTGAGTAATTGCATCGTAGGCTTGCTGGACGGTGATGGGTTGGATGAGATTTATCATGTAATCGAGTTAGTTTTGTTAGGATTTGATCCCTAGTATCCATTATGTTCTGAGATTGATGTTGCTATGACTTTGCTATGCTTAACGCTTGTCACTAGGGCCCGAGTGCCATGATTTCAGATCTGAACCTATTATGTTTTCATCAATATATGAGAGTTCTAGATCCTATCTTGCAAGTCTAGAGTCACCTACTATGTGTTATGATCCGGCAACCCCGAAGTGACAATAATCGGGACCACTCCCGGTGATGACCATAGTTTGAGGAGTTCATGTATTCACTATGTGCTAATGCTTTGTTCTGGTTCTCTACTAAAAGGAAGCCTTAATATCCCTTAGTTGCCAATAGGACCCCGCTGCCACAGGAGGGTAGGACAAAAGATGTCATGCAAGTTCTTTTCCATAAGCATGTATGACTATATACGGAATACATGCCTACATTACATTGACAAACTGGAGCTAGTTATGTGTCACCCTATGTTATGACTGTTACATGATGAACCGCATCCGGCATAATTATCCATCACTGATCCGGTGCCTACGAGTTTTCCATATACTGGTTTACGCTTATTTACTTTCCCACTGCTACTGTTACAATCACTACAAAATACCAAAAAGATTACTTTTTCTATCTTTACTTTTGATGCCGCTACCACCACTATCATATTACTTTGCTAGTAAACACTTTGCTGCAGATACTAAGTTTCCAGGTGTGGTTGAATTGACAACTCAGCTGCTAATACTTGAGAATATTCTTTGGCTCCCCTTGTGTTGAATCAATAAATTTGGGTTGAATACTCTACCCTCGAAAGCTGTTGCGATCCCCTATACTTGTGGGTTATCACGTAGTAATTTCAAAAAAATTCCTACGCACACGCAAGATCATGGTGATGCATAGCAACAAGAGGGGAGAGTGTTGTCCACGTACCCTCATAGACTGAAAGCGGAAGCGTTAGCACAACGCGGTTGATGTAGTCGTACGTCTTCACGATCCGACCGATCCAAGTACCGAACGCACGACACCTCCGAGTTCAGCACACGTTCAGCCCAATGACGTCCCTCGAACTCTAATCCAGCCGAGTGTTGAGGGAGAGTTTTGTCAGCACGACGGCGTGGTGACGATGTTGATGTTCTACCGACACAGGGCTTCGCCTCAGCATCGCTACAGTATTATTGACGTGGACTATGGTGGAGGGGGGCACCACACACAGCTAAAAGATCAACTTGATCAATTGTTGTGTCTCTCGGGTGCCCCCTGCCCCCGTATATAAAGGAGCAAAGGGGGGGTGCGGCCGGCTAGGGAGAGGGCGCGCCAGGAGGAGTCCTACTCCCACCGGGAGTAGGACTCCCCCCCTTCCTAGTTGAAATAGGATTCAGGAGGGGGAAAGAGGAGGGACAGAAGGAAGGGGGGCACAGCCCCCCTCTCCTTGTCCTATTCGGACTAGGGGGGGAGGGGCACGCGGCCCAGCCCTGGCCGCCTCTCCTCTTCTCCGTAAAGGCCCACTAAGGCCCATTTACCTCCCGGGGGGTTCCGGTAACCTCCCGGTACTCCGGTAAAATCCTGATTTCACCCGAAACACTTCTGATATCCAAACATAGGCTTCCAATATATCAATCTTCATGTCTCGACCATTTCGAGACTCCTCGTCATGTCCGTGATCACATCCGGGACTCTGAACAACCTTCGGTACATCAAAACATATAAACTCATAATATAACTGTCATCGTAACGTTAAGCGTGCGGACCCTATGGGTTCGAGAACTATGTAGACATGACCGAGACATGTCTCCGGTCAATAACCAATAGCGGAACCTAGATGCTCATATTGGCTCCCACATATTCTACGAAGATCTTTATCGGTCAAACCGCATAACAACATACGCTGTTCCCTTTGTCATCGGTATGTTACTTGCCCAAGATTCGATCATCGGTATCTCAATACCTAGTTCAATCGCGTTACCGGCAAGTCTCTTTACTCGTTCTGTAATACATCATTACGCAACTAACTCATTAGTTGCAATGCTTCCAAGGTTTAAGTGATGTGCATTACCGAGAGGGCCCAGAGATACCTCTCCGACAATCGGAGTGACAAATCCTAATCTCAAAATATGCCAACCCAACAAGTACCTTTGGAGACACCTGTAGAGCACCTTTATAATCACCCAGTTACGTTGTGACGTTTGGTAGCACACAAAGTGTTCCTCCGGTAAACGGGAGTTGCATAATCTCATAGTCATAGGAACATGTATAAGTCATGAAGAAAGCAATAGCAACATACTAAACGATCGTGTGCTAAGCTAACGGAATGGGTCATATCAATCACATCATTCTCCTAATGATGTGATCCTGTTAATCAAATGACAACTCATGTCTATGGTTTGGAAACATAACCATCTTTGATCAAGAAGCTAGTCAAGTAGAGGCATACTAGTGACACTTTGTTTGTCTATGTATTCACACATGTATTATGTTTCCGGTTAATACAATTCTAGCATGAATAATAAACATTTATCATGATATAAGGAAATAAATAATAGCTTTATTATTGCCTCTAGGGCATATTTCCTTCACAAAGTTCTTCAGAGATATTCTGCATTTTTTCAACCTTCATCCATAAGATCTAGGACCCAACTCCATATCCAACATCTGCAATTTTCAAGTTCTCTATGAGGTTTATCTTCAAGAAGAACCTACTGTTGAACTCTTCAGAGAGTATTTCTATCTGAACCGCCAGAATGAATGCACCAACGGTCCTAGCTTGGAACTTGGTGGAATTTCGATTCAGCGCCGACAGGGCGCTGTCTTTCCCTTAGTAGTCTTACCAAGCCATCACAAGGATTGGAACCAAACTTGGTTTTATTGCAAAGACACGTCGCCAGCTGATGAAAAACGAATGTCGGGTTATCGCGTGGAGCGTCTTGATTCTAAATTTGTGCTTCCTGACAAGCTGACTGCCGCTGAACGGAATAAGCTCATCCCATCCATCAAAAGGATTCAAGCCTTGTTGGGAAACGGCCTAACCGGAGTTGACTTGATCCGTTGTTGGATCGCATGGCGGGTCATCCCTCCGAGCCGCCGATCCAACTTGATGTATAAATATGGCGGAGGCCTAAATGACCCTCTGTGTCATAGTTCTGTACAACTGACTGAAGAGGCTATTGCTGAAATGTCAACCACCCTTGTAAATAGTAAATACGAGGACTGCAGTAAAGTTGGATTGAATCCTTTCTGCAAGCTTAACCCAGCACCAGAGGTAAGTCCCCTTGATCCCATTTTTCCTTCAGTAGTTAAGTACTTGCATGACCTTTAACCTGTTATTTGCCTACAGGCCAAGTCTGACTTTCGGAAGGCAAAATACGATCATGAAGCTGCCAAGAAGGCTAGAGCCGCCGCCATAGCTGCCAAGAAGACAACCCGAAAGTCCAAGAAGAAAAGAAATGCTTCTGATATGTTCAAGCTGGATGATGTTTCTGAGTCAGAGGTAGCCCTTGACTCTCTTGGCCTATTTTTTAACAACCTTATTGACACTGACTATTGCCAGGACGACACGGGAGCCAGCCAGGCAGTAGAAGAAGAGGTAACTATTTCCTCCGACTCAGAACCTTTGCCAAGACACCAACCTCGACTGGTAACCCAGAAAGTAAGGTTTTCACACCCTTTGGCTTATTTGAATCCTCATTTTCTTTTGAAAAAGCAACAACATGAGAGCCGCCGTCAGGCCCGGACCAGTGATGACAATGAACTGCTCTCCGGCTTACCGAAGACTCCTCGGAAACGCCAGAATGAGGTTTCTTTTCACCTTTATCTTTCACTTTTGTCAATGAATCTACTTCCTTGCTCTCTTAACTGTCATTTTACTATTGTAGGAGGTTTCTCGTTCGTCCGGTGATTCTTCACAAACTCAATTTCGGGCTTTCAAGACTACCCCCGGGTAAAGAAAATTATCTTTCTTCTGCATCTTTAGGTCTGTATCATTATACTGACTCATGGAATTCTTCTTAGCGGTCAAGCAAAGCCCAAGAAAATGAGGGTGGCTAAGCCGGCGGAAGACCCTACTCCTGAACCGGCAATACCAACTGCTCCTGAACAATCTGAAGCACCAGAAGACCCTGCTGTCGACATTCAATTAGACCTTCCCGAGCCGTCAGCTGATGAGACCATTCTCAATCCATCCACCGTTGGATCGTCCAGCTCAGCTAACCCGCCGGCGCCTTCTGACAATGACGTCCTAATCACTGGTAGTAGATTCGTTGAGCCGGGCAATCCAACTGTACTGGCCAGGCACTTTGCCAAGCAAGAAGCTTTGGGAAGGCAGAAAGTGCGGTTTGACGTCTCTCACTATGCTCACCAGAATGTTAGTGACGTGCTCTCTGGATACCTCAGTCATGTGCATTCCAGCCGTGACTCTGAAATTGAGATGGTCAAACAACTGCAACTGAAATATGAGGTATGTTCTCCGGCTTTCATTAGTTTACATATACTCTGCCAGCCCCCAAGTCTCTGGATTATGATGAACCTGAATGATTTGTAGACTTGTGATATAGGTTGATGCTCTGTCTTAGATTTTCCCTAAGTCCAGTGGATTAGCATAAATTTCACTTGTAGTCCCCAAGTCTTAAGCAGAGCAAAGTGATGACTTAAGACTTGCTTCAATATAAATTTTACCACTTTGAAGAAATCCATGTTGTTCATCTTAATCACTAGTCAAAACTGAGTATTCCTCATATGTAGCCCCCAAGTGTCAGGTTGTCATGCTTGCAGCAACCTGGGACTTGTAATTGCCTGATGCTCATAAAAGCTTCAACCAGTGTAGCTCCCAAGGGCCGGGTCATTATGCAATAATGAGCAGGGACTTTGTAAATATGATCATGTAAACTTTAACAGCAACGTGTAGCCTCCAAGGGCTGGCTTAATTTATCATGGATGAGCCGGTACTTGACTTCATAACTGTCTTGAATTAGTCCGAACAAATAGTGTGATCTGGCTCAAGATGAGAAAACTTTCTTAATGTCATGCATTAGCCCCCAAGTGCCAAGTGTTGTTACTTGGAAAACACTTGGGACTTTAATCATAGAAGAGCCATTTTGCATTTAAAAAATTTCTTTGGCAGACATTAGCCCCCAAGTGTCGAGTGGTGTTGTGTTGCAAAGCGCTTGGGGCTTTAATCATTATTTCCTTTATTGAAATAAATTTTTAACACACCTGTGCATGTCTGTAGACCGCCATAACTGAATTGGGTTCTCAATTGACTGATGCAAAGGCCCGGCTGGTGGATCAAGAGACGGAGATAAAGAATGTTGACTCCAAACTCCAGTTGAGCCTCTCTGAAGCTGAAAAACTGAAGACCAGTTTTGATGCGGAGAAAAAATCCAGGGCCGATGAGAAAACCTTGCTGGTACAGGAGGTTACCACGGAGCTCACCGGCTTAAAAAACCATGTGTCTCAGATGGTCTCCGCAATCTTTGTTGAGACATTTGTATTATTTACTTAAACTCTATTTTTACCTGAAATATAAGCCGCCTGCTTAACCCTTTAAAATACTCATAGGTCCACAGAGCAGCAATTTGAGCCAAAACAGCGTGACAAAACTCAAGGCAGTTTACACCCTGGTGGAGCAACTGTACACTGGGGCTCAACGGGCGCTTGCTATTATCTCCCCAGCCAACCAAGGACCAAACCTCTTGAGTGATGTTTTGAAGAAGTTATCTATCTTACCCGCCAGATTCCAAGAGGTCAAGCGGTCTTGTGCAAGAGCCGGATCCCTAACTGCTTTAAGCCACTCCAAAGCCTGGGTGTCGAAACTAGACCCGGCTGACGTAGCCAAGGGGTATCCCCCTTGAAGGAAGACGGGACTCCATTTGATCAAGATGACTTTGTCACTTGTGTGAGGGGAGTTCGTCCTCAGGCTACCATTCTTGGCGACGAGACCAACATTGATAAGTATCAGCCGGGTTTTGATGTTGATAATAAAAAGATGGCGACTCCTTCATATAAAGTAACAGATCTCATCCCGCCTGTTCGCCAACACACCTTTGCTCCAGAAATTGACCCGGCTGGTCTAATTGATGATGAAGCTGAGTTCGTTTCTCTTCATGGGTTCGACTGGTCTAAGCCCAGCTTCCAACCAGTTGAGGGAGATGAACGGGCGAGGGAGGAGTCATAACCGTCCAAATAATCCAGCCAAGACTTAATGAACCGGCCTTAGCTTAACATCTGTTTAAGAGAAAAATAGTTTTAACCTTTTTGGGCTCCCAACGCCTTGTAATAGGCTAGCTTTAAAACCTGCATGTTCTGCCTATGCCATCGTGCATATCATACTGCATCCGACATTTTATCCGTCATGTCAATATATGCTTTATATATTTTATCATATCTGCAGTGTTTAAACCTATTCCTGTATGTAAAAGACAAGAAACTGTCCTGGCGGTTTACCGCTAGACGGGTCAAAACACCCAATACATAACTATGAAATTACCATAGCGGAATAATCAGGACCAAATGTAAAGATAAACAAGGCTGAAAAGCCTTTGATTAAAGAAAAAACACAGATAAGTCTGTTTATGAATGACAATGCCATACATGTGTTCTTTGATTCTGGACTACCGGCTTATGTGACCCGGATAGTAAGGGTGACAACCCAATCGATTTTAGAAGCCAATCCTTCCATATGCCTGATGATTGTTATACCTTGGCAGCTCATTGTCAAATAACCGAGTCGGTTTAAATTGAAACCATGCTTATAGTTAAATTCAAGACAACAAAAAACCAGTAAAACAAAAGAGTATCTTTGAAACAATGTAAATCAAGCTTTAAGAAAAATTTGGAGGCTTCTGATTCGAATACGATCAGTAAACCGGACCAAAGGGGTTAAGCTAGGATTCGAATACGATCATGTAGCCCCCAGTGGCTTTGGCGTTGCGCCGATCAAGAGGGTACCGACAGCTATGTTCTCTTTGGTTCGAATACGAACTATGTTTGAACAGGAAGCCCCCAAATGACCTTGAGAGGTTTTTAACGACCCTGATTCGAATACGATCCAAGTCGGACCCAAAAGGGGTTAAGCTATGATTCAGATACGATCAAGAAGCCCCCTAGTGAGTTTGTCTTTGCGCCGATCAAGAGGGTTACGACAGCTATGTTCTCTTTGGTTCGAATATGACCTATGTTTGAACAGGAAGCCCCCTAGTGACCATGAGGTTTTAATGGCTAGATTCGAATATGATCATGAGCCGAACCGAGAGGGTTTAAGCTAGATTCGAATACGATCAGCCCCCAACTGGTCGTTTAATAATTAAAATAATAAAGATATGTGATCATTGAAAATGAAAAGGACAGAGGTCCTGCTTTATTACTTATCATAATATATACGACGTCAAAGTATGTACATTATGAGAGCCGGTGGCTCAAGTGTACTAAGACCGAAGATGAGCAATATTCCATGGCCGGCGGGTCTCCTCCTTCGATTTACATGAGTCTTTGTGCTCTCGAACATCGATAAGGTAATATGACCCGTTGTTTAAGTTCTTGCTGACCACAAAGGGTCCTTCCCAATGTGGGGATAGTTTGTGCGCATCAGACTGATCCTGGATGAGCCACAGCACCAGGTCACCTTCTTGAAAGGTTCGCCACTTAACCCGGCGACTGTGGTAATGGTTGTCGGCGTTCTGGGAACGAGGGTCCCCAGACTTGCCTGCCTGCGGCCTGCGGCGTGGCTCAAAAGGGGGCCCAGCGCGGCCCATCTTCATCAACACAGACCCAAGACCCTCGCGAGGGGCCAAGCCTCGCGGGGCGGACGACACAGAGCTTCCTCAGGCACGGCCTCATCAGGCTGGCTCGCGAGGAGGCGGAGAGATCAAGGCGGGGTACCTCACGAGGTGCCCGTGACGCAAGCTGTGACGACCAAAGGCGCCAGGCGGGCGCCAGCCGCGCAGTGTCCTCCTTTCCTCTTTGGTGCAAAGGGAGCAAGCGCAGGCGAGAGCATCAAGCAAAGGCACCTGTTTCGGTGCAACGAGACCAAGACCGGCCCAACGGCAGGAAGGAAGTCATTGTGGAGCCCAAGCCAGCGTCACCACCAGAGCCTTTGGCAGGCGAGGACCAACTTTAGTCAGGATAAGTGTACCAAATGTTCCCCTTCAAAATGGCCAATTGTTGGCGCCCTTCCTGCTCAATATTTGGGAAGAGGCCCAGGGCCTTTGCCTATAAATAGGACTAGCCACCCCTAGGGTAGAGGGATCAAAATCGGAGAGAGAATCGAGAAGAGAGAGAGAAGGGTGACTGAACTCCTCCTAGCAGTTCATCCCCTCAGCCAAGAACAGACCCACGCGAGGCTGTTCTTCCTTGTATTGCTCATCATCATCAGCCCAAGAGGCAATCCACCACACCACACACTGGAGTAGGGTATTACACCACAACGGTGGCCCGGACCAGTATAAACCCTGTGTCTCTTGTGTTGTTCTTTCCGTAGCTTAGATCTTAGCGAGGTGGAGGGGTGCAGGTAGGTAGAAGGCGAAATCTCCGCGCGCACCCCAGTGTTCGAACCTCAAGGGTCTGCCGGAACCCGAAATCCGACATTTGGCGCGCCAGGTAGGGGTGCGCCGGAATTCGTCTTCCACCACCCCGATCTCCTCCGACCATCGTGTCCATGTCTGACGCTCGTCGGGACCGCGCCGAGCGCCGGGCCGCTCTCGCTTCCCGCGTCGCCCAGACGGCTCCTGTCGGCGGGCGTCCTCGCCGTTCCCCGTCACCTGCCGTCAACGCCGCCACCGGCCCAGCGGGGGACGAGCAGCAAGCGTCGTCTCAGCATCCGTCCGTGCGACAAGACGGCCACACCGCTACTCCCTCGCTCACCCCAGCTGGTTCTTCGTCCCGCGCGCTCCATGCACCCATGGAGGCTCGAGCTGCGCTCGTCGCGGCAAATGAGCTCCTGCGCTACTGTCCCGTCGACGACGTCTACGAAGAATGGCTCGACCGCGTCGCCGAGCTCGTCCGCGCCGCAGGGGGCTCTCCTGCGCCGTCTGTTTCGCTGCACCGCACCCCGCCCCGTGCGGGCGACGAAGCTCCTGTGGCGCCCCAGCCGCCTCCTCCTCAAGAAGGCGCCATGGCTCCAAGGCGCGTGGCCCCTGGGCGGAACCCGCTCCGTCAGGTGCCAGCGCGGCAAGAGTAGAGCTGCCAAGAAGTCCCTCGCCCGCAAGAAGCTGCCCGGGCGCTCCCTGCTCCAGCACGTCGCGACCATGCTCCTGCTCCCGCACGTCAAGACCCCGTGCTGCTCCCAGCTGCAGCGCGTGGGGACATGCAAGACCAAGCTCTCCGCCACCCAAGGCCTCCCGTGGCCACAGCAGGCTGTCGTGCCTTCACCACCGAGCTACGCAGTGTCGCGTGGCCTGGCAAGTTCAAGCCAGACATGCCTCCTCGTTACGACGGCACGGCCGACCCTGCGGAGTTCCTCCAGCTCTATGAGCTGGGCATCGAAGCTGCCAATGGAGATGAGAAGGTCATGGCGAACTGGTTTCCCATGGCGCTCAAGGACGGGGCCCGCACCTAGCTCCTGAACCTGGCTCCAGGCACGATCTCCTCCTGGGACGAGATGCGCACCCGCTTCATCGCCAACTTCCAAGGTACTCGCGACCGGCCACCAGCCGTGAGCGACATGCGCCGCATCAAGCAACAACCCGGAGAGACCCTGCAGAAGTACATCCAGCGCTTCAACAACGCACGCCTCAAGATTCCCAAGGTGAACGAGGAGGCCATCATCTCAGTCTTCTCCGACGGCGTGCGCGATGTCAAGATGAAGGAGGAGCTGGCGATGCATGAAGACCTGTGCACTTCCTTGGAGTTGTTCAACTTGGCAACCAAGTGCACCAGGGCTGAGGAAGGGCATCTCTCCCTCCTCGAGCTACCTGCCACAGACCCAGAAGAGAAGAAGCCCAAGGCCAAGGATGTGAAGCGCAAGGGGGCTGCCGTGCTCGCGGCAGAACCAGACACCAAGCGGGGCAGAGATCAGCCCGAATCTTCCAAGGGCAGTCGGTACTATGTGTACCACGACCTCCACACCCACAACACCAATGAATGTCAAGAGCTCCGAGCCGTGCGAGAAGGAAGGATCAGCTGTCACCCCGACCACGGTGACCGGGGCTACGGTCGAGGAGGAGGAAGGAACGCATGACGCTGGGAAGACCGCTGCTCGCGCCAAGGGTGGCGCGATCGACCTCGCGAGGATCGCTGGCAAGACCCGCCTCGCGAGGGAGACTAGAGAGATCAGCCTCGCGAGGATCGCCCGCAAGGCAACGCAGGCCCCCCTCTGCTGCCGCCGCAGCCAAGGAGAAACGAGGACCGCCATCAGGACGAGGGGGCTGGGGGCTTCCAGGAGCCACGCGCGATCGCCTGCATCCTGGGCGGGGCTCAAGCCCCAGCCTCTCAACGCATCTTCAAGCAGTTCGCCCGCGAAGTGAATGCAGTCCTCCCCAAGCTCGAAGCCATGCGCCCTCTCAGGTGGTCGGCGTGCGCCATCATGTTCAGCTCAGCGGATCAGCTCAAGTGTGCGGCCACAGTCGGAGTCCTCCCGATGCTTTGTTCCCCAATCATCAGCAACGTGGTGGTCACCAGGACCCTCATCGATGGCGGGGCAGGGCTCAACGTCCTGTCCGTGGAAACATTCAACAATCTCCAAGTGCCCTACAACCAACATCAGCCAACCAAGCCTTTCTCCGGAGTCACCGACGGCTCCACGGTCCCGATTGGGCAGGTCCGCCTCCCTGTCACCTTCAGGGCATGCGACAACTACCGCACCGAGCTCATCGACTTCGACATCACTCACATTCGTCTGCCGTACAACGCCATCCTTGGGTACCCAGCGCTGGCCAAGTTCATGGCCGTAACTCACCATGGCTACAACGTCCTCAAGATGCCAGGAAGTGGCGGAGTCATCATGGTGCCCTGTGAAGAGAAGGACGCGGTGTGTTCCCTGGAATGAGCCTTTCAGGCCGCATCACTGGAAGACCCGGATCGCGGAAGCAGGAGGCTTCCCGAGACCACCCCCAAGAAGAAGAAGACATCGTCCGGCCCGGCCCCTCAGGAGGCAGGCCCCTCAGGGCCCGCGCCTGCCCAGGGGGAACCTCCTTCCATCGCATAGGAAAGCGCGCCCGGCGCCCTCCTCAGGCAGGGCTTGGGGGCTCTCCCCTGGAGGGCCACCGACCTGGCTAAGGTCACGAGGGAGGCGCTTGGGCACCACATGGAGGCGTGTTTCGAAGCACGTTTCCCTCAAGAAGGAGTAAGGCAAGGAGAGTCAGACCCTCAGGAGTTCGTCAGCAAGGCCATTCAGGAGCTACAGGAGTCAAGAGTCATGAAAGGCGGCCGCCGCCTACCAGCTGTGGCTCCCCATCCAGGCGAGGATGGTGGGCTGCGCGTCTGCATCAACATACCAGGGCTCAATCGAGTCGCCTCTCTGGAGCGCCTTTGGCCCTTGCGAGTGGGGCGCTGCGAAGGTCCACCCCACAGCTACGATCGCATGCCTTACGGCTTGCCGAACGCGGCTGCCACGTACCAGCGCCTCATGAGGGGCATCATGGAGGCTCAAGAGGCCAGGCGTTCCGCAGCCCTGGCGGAGATGGAGATGGTCCGCGAGGAGCCACCAGCGCCTCCGGAGCCTCCCGAGGCCCCTGGGCCTGGGGGCTCGTGAGGATCGGCTTCGGCAGCCCACCGAGTCTGCTACACCAACACTCCTTCATCCTCAACATCATCAGGTGACATCTTTCAAGTTTCATTTCCAGCTGGGAGCGCCCCCCAGGGCTGCATTATTCCCAGGCCACGTGGGTCCGTCCCTGCGGCATGTATCCCTTTTATTTCATGCTGTTAGCTTACTTTGTTGGGGGCGCCCCTCGGGCTGCATCATCCCCAAGTCGCTCGGGCTAGACCCAGCGGCATGTATCCCTTTTGCGTTTATTTTCGGCTATGCGTTCGACCCACCATGATTGATTATTTGATGCCGGTCCACGGCACCTCTTCTTCTCCATGCCGACCACTTGAATGTTAAAGGGGGGGTACCTGAGCATCGCGACTCAGGGCTCTTACTGGCTCTCCAGCCCTCACCCTCTGGCCTTGTCCACGGCATCGCGACCTGGCATACCAGCTACGGCTGAGACCAGCTCGAGGGCCGGGACCCGAGGACGTAGAGTGCGGGCATCTAACCAGATTTGCAGGGACACATCACAAGATAAGGCCCAGTGCCAGGCGCAACCCACCTAGAGGTAGGGCCCCGTGAGTCCCGCGCTGGCTCACGGGTGCCCAGATACACCTCGCCAGGCCCTACCGTGCCAGCCACGTGTCAGGGCGGGGCTGTACATGCCCCGGGGGCTCCTCCCGGAGGGGAGCCCCCTCCCACGTACCAGTGGAAGCACCATGCTCCGCGCTGGCTGACGACACTGCCGAGGAGCGGCTAGGCCCGTACACATACGGAAGCGCTATGCTCCGCGCTGGTGATAAACAACTAAGGGTGGCCCCCGGGCCGCATCAACCTCAGGGAGCCCAGAGCTCAGTGTCTAGCCTCATCGTAACGCCTCCCCTCGGGAGTGCCGCGCGAGGGGGCTAGGCACGGGGGCTGCGCCTGGGTCATGCCCAGACGCACGCCACCCAGCCAGGCCCCCCCGGGCCTGGTTTGTCGCGCGTCTCTCCCCGAGCGGAGCCAAGGTACGAAGGCCGTTTGAGCGTCAAGGGGGACTCCTGAGCATCGCAACTCAGGAGCCTAACTGGTCACGTAGCCCCTCACTCCTTAGTTCCGAAAGGCTAACGGCAGTTGAGGTATGCGCGCGACCGGGCTCTGCAGACGTAGAACGGTAGATCCAACCACATCACACCTCCCTACTTGCTGTTCGTGCGCCAAGGGGGACTCCTGAGCATCGCGACTCAGGAGCCTAACTTGTCACGTAGCCCCTCACTCCTTGGTCCCGTCCTGGTTTCCGGTCGGGGCTAACGGCGGCTGAGGTATGTGCGGGGCTAGGCTCTGCCGGCGTAGAACATAAGCAAGTAGGAAGGAAAAGCGTAAATTTCAAGGAATTCAAAAGCAAATATTACAGTCCACACTGTTATCTCAATGCCAAACGCAAGTTTAAACGCCTCCCCGAGGCATGATACAGGTGCAGGAATTAAAGGCAGGACAGGAGCCACAACGGAGTCACTTGTCGGCGGTGGAGCAGCGCGGAGTGGGTTCGCCTCATGGAGCAGCAGGGTCGGCAGCACCTTGCTTCGGCTTGGTGCTGAAGGCCCGGAACTTCCCCAGCAGAGCCTCCGCGCGACCCTTCACGGCCTCGGCAGCGGCACACTCGCTGCTTACTGGCTCCAGCAGGCTGTCAAGGTCGACGCCGGGGTCGCGAAGGTAGATGTGGGTGAGGACCCGCGTCAGCGCTGCAGAAGACAGGACACGCGCCTCGGCCTCGGCCGTGGGGCCAAGGCCAAGGGTGACATCTTCAAGAGCGTGAACCAGGAAGGGAAGCAGCTTGGCGGGGCCGTCCTCGGCGCCAGCCAGCGGGCTCTCCAGGCCGCTGTCGTAAAGCATCCTCAGCGAGGAGCGAGCCTTCGCCTCCATCTCCGCGAAGGCCACGCGGTCCTCGGCAAGAACCTGGGCCTTGTCGTCCAGCTCGAGCTTCCTTGCCCACAACTCCTGCTCCAGCGTGCCTAGGCGGTCACGGCACCTCCTAAGCTTGACCTCCCTCTCCTTGACGGCCGCCTCGCGAGCCTTCACACCTTCTTCCTGCTCTTGGCGAAGGCGGGCCTCTTTCACGAGCTGGTCCCGCAGGCCTTGCAGCTCGTCCTCCAGCGCCTTGCAGCGACCACGGACGTCGACCACCTCCCCCAGGGCTGCGTCACGAGCAGCCTTCGCCTCAAGGACGGCCTGCCTCTCCTCATTGCAAGCCGTCGAGGCCTGGACCAGCGCCGCCCGAATCGAAGCGTCGGAGCGAATCCATCCTGAAGCCAGCTCCAAGCGCCCGGCCACCAAGCGAGGGTCGGGGCCAAGAAGATCCTGCCGCAGCCGGTCCAGCTCAGCAGCAGCATGATCCAGAATGGTAGGAGGAGTCGGAGAGACAGCAGTCGATGGAGAAGGAGGAGAAGGCGGCAGCGCGACCACAGCATCCTGAGGCGGAGCCTGCTGCGCCCCAACGGCTGTAGTGGCGGCAGCAGGCAAAGGCACCTCGGGAGTCACTTGGGCCATGGGGGCTGAGCTCGCCCCAGCCGGCTCAGCCAGGCCTCGCGAGGACGACCGGGTAGGAGAAGCCCGTGCGTCGCAGTCACCTTCCTTCGCGGGCAGAGGCGCTGCCATGGATGGAACCTTAGGAGCTCCCTTCGGCTTCTTTGCTGCGGGCGCCAGCCTATCCAAGAGATGCGGATGTCAAGCCTCAGCAGCAGAACAAGAAATAAAGACAAGAATTAAGCGCTTACGGGTCGTCGCCAGTGAGATCAAGCGGCCTCCGGCCAAATTTGAAGCCCGAAAGCCGGCTGGAAGGGTCAACCTCGGGAAGCTTGGAAGCAGAAGGCGCATCTGCGGTCCGCCTCGGGGCCGGGGCAGACCCGCGGGAGATCAGCCCGGTCCTGTCCTTCTTCGGGATTGGGGGCAAGCTCCCGCTGTCCTGCTCGTCATCATCCTCGTCGCCATAGCTCGAAGAGAGGCGGAGAACGCGGGACCTGCGCCGGGGGAGGGGAGCCCTTGACTCTCCGTCAGTTGCCTCGGAGTCAAGCCCTTTTTCCCGCTCCCCTCCTTTCTCCTCTTCGCTGGAGTCGTCGGAGGACACGTCCACCGATTCCCCGTGAGTTTCCATGGGCACGGGCCCGTCCCCGTTGAAGACGAGCATGGACTCCACTACCTGCTCCCAGTCGTCGCGGAGGAACAAGGGCGTAGGAGCGCCCTCCAACCTCGCCACATCGCCCTCGACCAGAGATTGGAGGACCGCAGCCAGATCTTCGACGGCCAAGGCCACGGGGCTCGAATGGGGCCTTCACATCGGAAGTGAGTACTGCCGAAGCGGAGCCAGCTGGTGCTCCAGGAATTCCCTCAGCAGCGACGCACCGGTCAGCTTCGTCGCCGCCATGTTGGCCGGCCTCAGATCCGCGTCCATCTTCTCCAACACCAGCATCGCGCGGGGGTCCGTGAGCTCCGCTCGACCCAATCGCTGGAGCTCGTGGGTTGCTCCGTGGGCAAGATCAGCCGAGGGTGGATGCGCCCAGCATCTGCCAAGACCCACTTGCTCCTGAAGCCCTCAATCCTTTTCCCAGGGTTCGAAATGGCAATGGCGCCACCGTACGCGATGAAGCTCGCGCACGCGGAAGCAGGACCGCGAGAGGTCCGGAGGTAGAAGTAGTGGTGCAGCAAGGCCATCGAGGGCTGCACCCCAACGTGAGCCTCGCAGTAATAGGCGAAGATTGTGTTGGAAATATGCCCTAGAGGCAATAATAAATTGGTTATTATTATATTTCCTTGTTCATGATAATCGTTTATTATCCATGCTATAATTGTATTGATAGGAAACTCAGATACATGTCTGGATACATAGACAACACCATGTCCCTCGTAAGCCTCTAGTTGACTAGCTCGTTGATCAATAGATGGTTACGGTTTCCTGACCATGGACATTGGATGTCATTGATAACGGGATCACATCATTAGGAGAATGATGTGATGGACAAGACCCAATCCTAAGCATAGCACTAGATCGTGTAGTTCATATGCTATAGCTTTTCTAATGTCAAGTATCATTTCCTTAGACCATGAGATTGTGTAACTCCCGAATACCGTAGGAATTCTTTGGGTGTATCAAACGTCACAACGTAACTGGGTGACTATAAAGGTGCATTACAGGTATCTCCGAAAGTGTCTGTTGGGTTGGCACGAACCGAGACTGGGATTTGTCACTCCGTGTAAACGGAGAGGTATCTCTGGACCCACTCGGTAGGACATCATCATATGCGCAATGTGACCAAAGAGTTGATCACGGTATGATGTGTTACGGAACGAGTAAAGAGACTTGCCGGTAACGAGATTGAACTAGGTATTGGATTCCGACGATCGAATCTCGGGCAAGTAACATACCGATAGACAAAGGGAATTGTATACGGGATTGATTGAGTCCTTGACATCGTGGTTCATCCGATGAGTTCATCGTGGAACATGTGGGAGCCATCATGGGTATACAGATCCTGCTGTTGGTTATTGACCGGAGAACGTCTCGGTCATGTCTGCATGTCTCCCGAACCCGTAGGGTCTACACACTTAAGGTTCGGTGACGCTAGGGTTGTAGAGATATTAGTATGCGGTAACCCAAATGTTGTTCGGAGTCCCGGATGAGATCTCGGACATCACGAGGAGTTCCGGAATGGTCCGGAGGTAAAGAATTATATATAGGAAGTGCTATTTCGGCCATCGGGACAAGTTTCGGGGTCACCGGTATTGTACCGGGACCACCGGAAGGGTCCCGGGGGTCCACCGGGTGGGGCCACCTGCCCCGGGGGGCCACATGGGCTGTAGGGGTTGTGCCTTGGCCTATATGGGCCAAGGGCACCAGCCCCAAGAGGCCTATGCGCCAAGAGAAGAGAAAAAGGGGAGAGTCCTAAAGGGGGAAGGCACCTCCGAGGTGCCTTGGGGAGGATGGACTCCTCCCCCCCATTGGCCGCACCCTTCCTTGGAGGAAGGGGCAAGGGCTGCGCCTCCCCCTCTCCCTTGGCCCTATATATAGTGGGGGAAAGGAGGAGCAAATCAATCTAAGGCCTGGCGCCTCCCTCTCCCTCCCGTGACACATCTCCCTCCTCCCGCAGCGCTTAGCGAAGCCCTGTTGGAATCCCGCTACTTCCACCACGCCGTCGTGCTGCTGGATCTCCATCAACCTCTCCCTCCTCCTTGCTGGAACAAGGCGTGGGAGACGTCTCCGCTCCGTATGTGTGTTGAACGCGGAGGTGTCGTCCGTTCGGCGCTAGGATCATCGGTGATTTGAATCACGGCGAGTACGACTCCATCAACCCCGTTCTCTTGAACGCTTCCGCGCGCGATCTACAAGGGTATGTAGATCCACTCCTCCCTCGTTGCTAGATGACTCCATAGATAGATCTTGGTGACACGTAGGAAAATTTTGAATTTATGCTACGTTCCCCAACAGTGGCATCATGAGCTAGGTCTATTGCGTAGATTCTATGCACGAGTAGAACACAAAGTAGTTGTGGGCGTTGATTTTGTTCAATATGCTTGCCGTTACTAGTCTTATATTGATTCGGCGGCATCATGGGATGAAGCGGCCCGGACCGACCTTACACGTACTCTTACGTGAGACAGGTTCCACCGACTGACATGCACTAGTTGCATAAGGTGGCTAGCGGGTGTCTGTCTCTCCTACTTTAGTCGGATCGGATTCGATGAAAAGGGTCCTTATGAAGGGTAAATAGCAATTGGCATATCACGTTGTGGTTTTGCGTAGGTAAGAAACGTTCTTGCTAGAAACCCATAGCAGCCACGTAAAACATGCAAACAAGAATTAGAGGACGTCTAACTTGTTTTTGCAGGGTATGCTATGTGATGTGATATGGCCAAAAGGATGTGATGAATGATATATGTGATGTATGAGATTGATCATGTTCTTGTCAAGGGAATCACGACTTGCATGTCGATGACGAGAAAACTTCAAGAAGACACGATGATGGAGATCATGGTGTCATACCGGTGACAAGATGATCATGGAGCCCCAAGATGGAGATCAAAGGAGCTATATGATATTGGCCATATCATGTCACTATTATTTGATTGCATATGATGTTTATTATGTTTATGCATCTTGTTTACTTAGAACGACGGTAGTAAATAAGATGATCCCTCATTAAAATTTCAAGAAGTGTTCTCCCCTGACTGTGCACCGTTGCTACAGTTTGTCGTTTCGAAGCACGCCGTGATGATCGGGTGTGATAGATCCTTACGTTCGCATACAACGGGTGTAAGACAGTTTTACACATGCAAAAACACTTAGGGTTAACTTGACGAGCCTAGCATGTACAGACATGGCCTCGGAACACAGAAGACCGAAAGGTCGAGCATGAGTCGTATAGAAGATACGATCAACATGAAGATGTTCACCGACGTTGACTAGTCTGTCTCACGTGATGATCGGACACGGCCTAGTTGACTCGGATCATGTAATCACTTAGATGACTAGAGGGATGTCTATCTGAGTGGGAGTTCATAAGATGAACTTAATTATCCTGAACATAGTCAAAAGGTCTTCGCAAATTATGTCGTAGCTCGCGCTTCAGTTCTACTGTTTAGATATGTTCCTAGAGAAAATTTAGTTGAAAGTTGATAGTAGCAATTATGCGGACTAGGTCCGTAAACTGAGGATTGTCCTCATTGCTTCATAGAAGGCTTATGTCCTTAATGCACCGCACAGTGTGCTGAACCTCGAACGTTGTCTATGGATGTTGCGAACATCTGACATACACATTTTGATAACTACGTGATAGTTCAGTTAAACGGCTTAGAGTTGAGGCACCGAAGACGGTTTTGAAACGTCGTGAAACATATGAGATGTTTCGAGGGCTGAAATTGGGATTTCAGGCTCGTGCCCACGTCAAGAGGTATAAGACCTCCGACGATTTCTTAGCCTGCAAACTAAGGGAGAAAAGCTCAATTGTTGAGCTTGTGCTCAGATTGTCTGAGTACAACAATCATTTGAATCGAGTGGGAGTTGATCTTCTAGATGAGATAGTGATGTTTCTCCGAAGTCATTACCACCAAGCTGCTAGAGCTTCGTGATGAACTATAATATATCAGGGACATATATGATGATCCTTGAGATATTCGCGATGTTTGACACCACGAAAGTAGAAATCAAGCAGGAGCATCAATTGTTGATGGTTGATGAAACCACTAGTATCAAGAAGGGCAAGGGCACGAAGGGATACTTCATAAAACGGCAATTCAGCTGCTGCTCTAGTGAAGAAACCCAAGGTTGAACCCAAACCCGAGACTAAGTGCTTCTGTAATAAAGGGAACAGCCACTGGAGCAGAATTACCCTAGATACTTGGTAGATTAGAAGGCTGGCAAGGTCGATAGAAGTATATTGGATATACATTGTGTTGATGTGTACTTTACTAGTACTCCTAGTAGCACCAGGGTATTAGATACCGGTTCGGTTGCTAAGTGTTAGTAACTCGAAATAAAAGCTACGGAATAAACGGAGACTAGCTAAAGGTGAGCTGACGATATGTGTTGGAAGTGTTTCCAATGTTGATATGATCAAATATCGTACGCTCCCTCTACCATCGAGATTGGTGTTTGCGTTGAGCATAGACATGATTGGATTATGTCTATCACAATACGGTTATTCATTTAAGGAGAATAATGGTTACTCTGTTTATTTGAATAATACCTTCAATGGTCTTACACCTAAAATGAATGGTTTATTGAATCTCGATCGTAGTGATACACATGTTCATGCCAAAAGATAGTAATGATAGTACCACCTACTTGTGGCACTGCCACGTAAGTCATATCGGTATAAAACGCATGAGGAAGCTCCATGTTGATGGATCTTTGGACTCACTCATTTTTGAAAAGTTTGAGACATGCGAACCATGTCTATTGGTGTATATGCATGAAGAAACTCCATGCAAATGGACCATTTGAACTCACTTGATTTTGAATCACTTGAGACATGCAAATCATACCACATGGGCAAGATGACTGAAAGCCTCGTTTTCAGTAAAATGGAACTAGAAAGCAACTTGCTGGAAGTAATACATTTTGATGTGTGCGGTCCAATGAGTGTTGAGGCATGTAGTGGATATCGTTATGTTCTTCACAGATGATTTGAGTAGATGTTGAGTATATTTACTTGATGAATCACGAGTCTGAATTATTGAAAGGTTCAAGTAATTTCAGTGTGAAGTTGGAAGATCGTCGTGATAAGAGGATAAAAATATCTATGATATGATCATAGAGATGAATATCTGAATTACGAGTTTGGCACAGAATTAAGACATTGTGGAAATTGTTTCACAACTGATACAGCCTGGAACACCATAGTGTGATGGTGTGTCCGAACATCATAACTGCACCCTATTGGATATGATGCATACCATGATGTCTCTTATCAAATTACCACAATAGTTTATGGGTTAGGCATTAGAGACAACCACATTCACTTTAAATAGGGCACCACGTAATTCCGATGAGATGACACCGTATGAACTATGGTTTAGAGAAACCTAAGCTGTCATTTCTTAAAAGTTTGGGACTGCGACGCTTATGTGGAAAAGTTTCAGGCCGATAAGCTCGAACCCAAAGCGGATAAATGCATCTTCATAGGACACCCAAAACAGTTGGGTATACCTCCTGTCTCAGATCCAAAAGCAATAAGGGATTGTTTCTAGAATCGGGTCCTTTCTCGAGGAAAAGTTTCTCTCGAAAGAATTGAGTGGGAGGACGGTGGAGACTTGATGATGTTATTGAACCGTTACTTCAACTAGTGTATAGCAGGGCACAAAGAGTTGTTCCTGTGGCACCTACACCAATTGAAGTGGAAGCTTATGATATTGATCATGAGACTTCAGATCAAGTCACTCCCAAACCTCGTGGGATGACAAGGATGCATACTACTTCAGAGTAGTACGTAATCCTGTCTTGGAAGTCATGTTGCTAGACAACAATGAACCTACGAGCTATGGAGAAGCGATGGTGGGCCCGGATTCCGATAAATGGCTCGAGGCCATAAAATCCGAGAGAGGATCCATGTATGAAAACAAAGTGTAGACTTTGGAAGAACTACTTGATGGTCGTAAGGCTGTTGAGTACAGATGGATTTTAAAAGGAAGACGGACAATGATGGTAAATATCACCGTTAAGAAAGCTCGACTTGTCGTTAAGATGTTTTCCGACAAGTTCAAGGAGTTGACTACGGTGAGACTTTCTCACTCGTAGCGATGCTAAGAGTCTGTTGGAATTATATTAGCGATTACTGCATTATTTATGAAATCTTGCAGATAGGATGTCAAAACATTGTTTCCTCGACGATTTTCTGAGGAAAGGTTGTATGTGATACAACCGGAAGGTTTTGTCAATCCTGAAAGATGCTAATAAGTATGCAAAGCTCCAGCAATCCTTCTGAGGACTGGAGTAAGCATCTCGGAGTTGGAATGTATGCTTTGATGAGATGATCAAAGATTTTGGGTGTATACAAAGTTTATGAGAAACTGGTATTTCCAAAGAAGTGAGTGGGAGCACTATAGAATTTCTGATGAATATATGTTGTTGATCGGAAATGACGTAGAATTTCTGGAAAGCATATAGGGTTATTTGGAAAGTGTTTTCAATGGAAAACCTGGATTAAGCTACTTGAGCATTGAGCATCAAGATCTATAAGGATAGATCAAAATGCTTAATGGTACTTTCAAAATGAGCACATACCATGACATGATCTTGAAGGTGTTCAAGATGGATCAGTCAAAGAAGGAGTTCTTGCCTGAGTTGTAAGGTATGAAGTTAAGACTTAAAGCTCGACCACGGCAGAATAGAGAGAAAGGACGAAGGTCGTCCCCTATGCTTAAGACATAGGCTCTACAGTATGCTATGCTGTGTACCACACCTGAAGTGTGCCTTGCCATGAGTCAGTCAAGGGGTACAAGTGTGATCCAAGAATGGGTCACAGGACAGCGGTCAAAGTTATCCTTAGTAACTAGTGGACTAAGGAATTTTCTCGATTATGGAGGTGGTAAAAGAGTTCGTCGTAAAGGGTTACGTCGATGCAAGCTTAACACCTATCCGGATAGCTCTGAGTAGAGATACCGGATGCATATAATGGAGCAACAATTTAGAATAGCTCCAAGTAGAACAGTTATTTGGAATAGCTCCAAATACAGCGTGGTAGCTACATCTAGGAGATGACATAGAGATTTGTAAAGCACACACGGATCTGAAAGGTTCGGACCCGTTGACTAAAACCTCTCTCACAAGCAACATGATCAAACCTAGAACTCATTGAGTGTTAATCACATAGTGATGTGAGCTAGACTACTGACTCTAGTAACCTCTTGGGTGTTAGTCACATGGTGATGTGACCTGTGAATGTTAATCACATGGCGATGTGAACTAGATTATTGACTCTAGTGCAAGTGGGAGACTATTGGAAATATGCCCTAGAGGCAATAATAAATTGGTTATTATTATATTTCCTTGTTCATGATAATCGTTTATTATCCATGCTATAATTGTATTGATAGGAAACTCAGATACATGTCTGGATACATAGACAACACCATGTCCCTAGTAAGCCTCTAGTTGACTAGCTCGTTGATCAATAGATGGTTACGGTTTCCTGACCATGGACATTGGATGTCATTGATAACGGGATCACATCATTAGGAGAATGATGTGATGGACAAGACCCAATCCTAAGCATAGCACTAGATCGTGTAGTTCATATGCTATAGCTTTTCTAATGTCAAGTATCATTTCCTTAGACCATGAGATTGTGTAACTCCCGGATACCGTAGGAATGCTTTGGGTGTATCAAACGTCACGTAACTGGGTGGCTATAAAGGTGCATTACAGGTATCTCCGAAAGTGTCTGTTGGGTTGGCACGAATCGAGACTGGGATTTGTCACTCCGTGTAAACGGAGAGGTATCTCTGGGCCCACTCGGTAGGACATCATCATAATGTGCGCAATGTGACCAAGGAGTTGATCACGGGATGATGTGTTACGGAACGAGTAAAGAGACTTGCCGGTAACGAGATTGAACTAGGTATTGGATACCGACGATCGAATCTCGGGCAAGTAACATACCGATAGACAAAGGGAATTGTATACGGGATTGATTGAGTCCTTGACATCGTGGTTCATCCGATGAGATCATCGTGGAACATGTGGGAGCCAACATGGGTATCCAGATCCCGCTGTTGGTTATTGACCGGAGAACGTCTCGGTCATGTCTGCATGTCTCCCGAACCCGTAGGGTCTACACACTTAAGGTTCGGTGACGCTAGGGTTGAGATATGTATATGCAGGTAACCCGAAATGTTGTTCGGAGTCCCGGATGAGATCCCGGACGTCACGAGGAGTTCCGGAATGGTCCGGAGGTAAAGAATTATATATAGGAAGTGCTATTTCGGCCATCGGGACAAGTTTCGGGGTCACCGGTATTGTCCGGGACCACCGGAAGGGTCCCGGGGGTCCACCGGGTGGGGCCACATGCCCCGGGGGGCCACATGGGCTGTAGGGGGTGTGCCTTGGCCTATATGGGCCAAGGGCACCAGCCCCAAGAGGCCCATGTGCCAAGAGATGGGAAAAGAGGAGAGTCCTAAAAGGGGAAGGCACCTCCGAGGTGCCTTGGGGAGGATGGACTCCTCCCCACCCTTGGCCGCACCCTTCCTTGGAGGAAGGGGCAAGGGCTGCGCCTCCCCCTCTCCCTTGGCCCTATATATAGTGGGGAAAAGGAGGATCAAACCAATCTAAGGCCTGGCGCCTCCCTCTCCCTCCCGTGACACATCTTCCTCCTCCCGCAGCGCTTAGCGAAGCCCTGTTGGAATCCCGCTACTTCCACCACGCCGTCGTGCTGCTGGATCTCCATCAACCTCTCCCTCCTCCTTGTTGGATCAAGGCATGGGAGACGTCTCCCTTCCGTACGTGTGTTGAACGCGGAGGTGCCGTCCGTTCGGCGCTAGTATCATCGGTGATTTGAATCACGACGAGTACGACTCCATCAACCCCGTTCACTTGAACGCTTCCGCTTAGCGATCTACAAGGGTATGTAGATGCACTCTCCTTCCCCTCGTTGCTAGTCTCTCCATAGATTGATCTTGGTGATGCGTAGAAAATTTTGAATTTCTGCTACGTTCCCCAACAATAGGTTCATGGGCGGAACCCGCAAGTTGATCACCAAAACATACATCAAGTGAATCACGTGATATCCCATTGTCGCCACAGATACGCACGGCAAGACATACATCAAGTGTTCTCAAATCTTTAAAGACTCAATCCGATAAGATAACTTCAAAGGGGAAACTCAATCCATTACAAGAGAGTAGAGGGGGAGGAGAAACATAAGATCCAACTATAATAGCAAAGCTCGCGATACATCAAGATCGTGCTAAATCAAGAACACGAGAGAGAGAGAGAGATCAAACACATAGCTACTGGTACATACCCTCAGCCCGAGGGAGAACTACTCCCTCCTCGTCATGAGGAGCACCGGGATGATGAAGATGGCCACCGGAGAGGGGTTTCCCCCTCCGGCAGGGTGCCGAAACGGGTCTAGATTGGTTTTCGGTGGCTACGGAGGCTTCTGGCGGCGGAACTCCCGATCTATTGTGCTCCCCGATAGTTTTAGGGTACGTGGGTATATATGGGTGAAAGAGATACGTCAGGGGAGCCACGAGGGGCCCATGAGGGTGGAGGGCGCGCCCCAGGGGGGTGGGCGCGCCCCCTGCCTCGTGGCTCCCTCGTTCCTTTCCTGACGTGCACTCCAAGTTTTTGCGGTAGCTTTCCTTCCAAAAATAACTTCTCTAGTTGGTTTCATTCCGTTTCGACTCCGTTTGATATTCCTTTTCTTCGAAACACTGAAATAGGCAAAAAAAATAGCAATTCTGGGCTGGGCCTCTGGTTAATAGGTTAGTCCCAAAAATAATATAAAAGTGGATAATAAAGCCCAATATTGTCCAAAATAGTAGATAATATAGCATGGAGCAATCAAAAATTATAGATACGTTGGAGACATATCAAGATGCACTATGCAGGAAAATAAAAAAAATCTTATGCAAGTTAGATGAGATAGATAAAAGAGCAGAGATGCTGGGACTATCTGCTCATGACAGAATTGAGCAAAAAGAATTGACAGCTCAACTAGGGAGATTGGTGAAACAGGAAGAGATGAAATGGTTACAGAGATACAAAGATAAAGAGATTAAAGATGGGGATAATAATACCAAATATTATCATGCCAAAGTAAATGGGAGAAGTAGAAAAAACATAATATTCTCCCCAAGTCGGGCTGAGGGAGAAATTGAGGGGGGATGAGGAACTAATTAAATACATTACAAATTTTTATAAAGACCTTCTTGGTCAACCTGGAAATTCTACTGTGAATTTAAACATCCAAGATGCCCCTGGTGAAGGAAATATGCCCTAGAGGCAATAATAAAGTTGTTATTTATATTTCCTTATATCATGATAAATGTTTATTATACATGCTAGAATTGTATTAACCGGAAACTTAGTACATGTGTGAATACATAGACAAACAGAGTGTCACTAGTATGCCTCTACTTGACTAGCTCGTTAATCATTTGAGAGGGCTTATTTTTGTGTGAAAATACCGCTTGGCCAGCCTGTGATGGCCTGCACCATATGTAATAATCCGGCCCACCGTCGAGCATCTTGCCCTGGACTTCTCTACTATGCACGGTGCTCGTTCCTGGGCCATGACCCACCTGACTGCTCGGATCGTCTGTGCCCCCGTTTATTTTGGCGCAAGAAGAAGCTGGAGAGGCAGTGTATCTCCACCACAAATCCACGGCGCAGGACACATAAGTGGAATCTGCACTTCCCAAAAATCAAACAGATTTGGCAACCAAAAAAGACACCAGAAAATGGGGCCCTTTCCCATATTGCCATTGGCTTGACGTCTCCGCTTCCGGCCCCTCGCCACTTCCCTATTCTGCCACCCCAGCCGACCAACGAGAAGCAAGGAAACTCTTTTCCCTGCTCGACATCCCCGATGACTGCAGAAGCGAGCACTGTCGTCCCATCCACCGCCATGTCCAACTTCCCGGCCCGCCCCTTCCAGTTCGTGCCGATGGGATCCCAGATCGATCGGGGGCTGGACCATCGTCTTGCGCGCAATATGATCGTGGTGGATGATCCACCGCTCAGCCATGAAAGGTACGCCTTGGTCACTGCCACCCTGCCGGTCCCTGATCATCAGAAGCAGATGGTTCTGAATGAAGTAGTGCGCATCATGATTGAGGATTTTCACTTAGAGGTGCCTGATGCTTTTGTGTATCCCATCGGAGTTGGCATGGTAGCTTTTGCGGATGTAGCGGTCAGGGATCAGTTCATTCAGGAAAGCCCGCACCAGTTAGATCCTCTCGATGATGACATGACTTTCTCCTTTGTGCCACATGATGAAGGAGAAAATATGCGTCAATGCCCTTTCCAGTATGTAGCTTGGGTTCTGTTTCTAGCATTCCCAATGGATTATCAGACGGACCATTACATCAACAAGGCTGTTTCTTGTTTTGGCAAGTTAGATCTTTGGCACAGGACGGGTCAGAATAAGGAGAGGGTCCTTGTTAGAGTACTTATCAGCAACATTGCACAAGTTCCACACAGCTTGGTGATTAAATGCATTGGCACCTTGCCGGGCATGGGTAGATCCTGGTCCGTTCCAGTGTATGTTCTCAATGGCCGAAACGTTCTTCCTGAACTGGTTGATAATGAGGACGAGGCTCCTCCCATGAATGCTTCTCCACATCCATATGAGTTGCCCTATCTGACAGCAGCGCAACAGTGGTTGCTTGATCACCAGCAGATGATGCAACAGCAAATAGATGCGGCCTGGGAACAACAAGCTCCTCTTCAACAGCAGCAGAATGATGCAGGGTTTCGTAGTAATTTCAAAAAATTTCCTACGCACACGCAAGATCATGTGATGCATAGCAACGAGAGGGGAGAGTGTTGTCTACGTACCCACGCAGACCGACTGCGGAAGCGTTGACGCAACGTAGAGGAAGTAGTCGTTCGTCTTCACGATCCAACCGATCAAGTACCGAAACTACGACACCTCCAAGTTCGAGCACACGTTCAGCTCGATGACGATCCCCGGACTCCGATCCAGCAAAGTGTCGGGGAAGAGTTTCGTCAGCACGACGGTGTGGTGACGATCTTGATGCACTACAGCAGCAGGGCTTCGCCTAAACACCGCTACAGTATTATCGAGGAATATGGTGGCTGGGGGCACCGCACACGGCTAACGAATAGATCACGTGGATCAACTCGTGTGTTCTAGGGTACCTCTACCTCAGTATATAAAGGAGCCAAGGGGGGGAAGGCTGGCCGGCCACAAGGGGTGCGCCAGGAGAGTCCTACTCCCTCCGGGAGTAGGATTCCCCCCCCCCCAATCCTATTCCAACTAGGATTCCCAAGGGGGGAAAGAGAGAGAGGGGGGCCGGCCACCTTCTCCTAGTCCTAATAGGACTAGGGGAGGGGGGAGGTGCGCAGCCACCTTGGGCTGCCCCTTTCTCCTTTCCACTAAGGCCCATGAAGGCCCATATGGCTCCCGGGGGGTTCCGGTAACCTCCCGGTAACCCGGTAAAATCCCGATTTCACCCGGAACACTTCCGATATCCAAAAATAGGCTTCCAATATATCAATCTTTACGTCTCGACCATTTTGAGACTCCTCGTCACGTCCGTGATCACATCTGGGACTCCGAACAACCTTCGGTACATCAAAATGCATAAACTCATAATATAACTGTCATCGTAACCTTAAGCGTGCGGACCCTACGGGTTCTAGAACAATGTAGACATGACCGAGACACGTCTCCGGTCAATAACCAATAGAGGGACCTGGATGCCCATATTGGCTCCTACATATTCTACGAAGATCTTTATCGGTCAGACCGCATAACAACATACGTTGTTCCTTTTGTCATCGGTATGTTACTTGCCCGAGATTCGATCATCGGTATCCAATACCTAGTTCAATCTCGTTACCGGCAAGTCTCTTTACTCGTTCCGTAATACATCATCTCACAACTAACATATTAGTTGTAATGCTTGCAAGGCTTATGTGATGTGTATTACCGAGAGGGCCCAGAGATACCTCCCCGACAATCGGAGTGACAAATCCTAATCTCGAAATACGCCAACCCAACATATACCTTTGGAGACACCTGTAATGCTCCTTTATAATCACCCAGTTACGTTGTGACGTTTGGTAGCACCCAAAGTGTTCCTCCGGCAAACGGGAGTTGCATAATCTCATAGTCATAGGAACATGTATAAGTCATGAAGAAAGCAATAGCAACATACTAAATGATCAAGTGCTAAGCTAATAGAATGGGTCAAGTCAATCACATCATTCAACTAATGATGTGACCTCGTTGATCAAATAACAACTCATTGTTCATGGTTAGGAAACATAACCATCTTTGATTAACGAGCTAGTCAAGTAGAGGCATACTAGTGACACTTTGTTTGTCTATGTATTCACACATGTATTATGTTTCCGGTTAATACAATTCTAGCATGAATAATAAACATTTATCATGATTATAAGGAAATAAATAATAACTTTATTATTGCCTCTAGGGCATATTTCCTTCAGTCTCCCACTTGCACTAGAGTCAATAATCTAGATTACACTGTAATGATTCTAACACCCATGGAGCCTTGGTGTTGATCATGTTTTGCTCGTGGAAGAGGCTTAGTCAACGGGTCTGCCACATTCAGATCCGTATGTATCTTGCAAATCTCTATGTCTCCCACCTGGACTAGATCCCGGATGGAGTTGAAGCGTCTCTTGATGTGTTTGGTCCTTTTGTGAAATCTGGATTCCTTTGCCAAGGCAATTGCACCAGTATTGTCACAAAAGATTTTCATTGGACCCGATGCATTAGGTATGACACCTAGATCGGATATGAACTCCTTCATCCAGACTCCTTCGTTCGCTGCTTCCGAAGCAGCTATGTACTCCGCTTCACATGTAGATCCCGCTACGGCGCTTTGTTTAGAACTGCACCAACTGACAGCTCCACCGTTTAATGTAAACACGTATCTGGTTTGCGATTTAGAATCGTCCGGATCAGTGTCAAAGCTTGCATCAACGTAACCTTTTACGGCGAGCTCTTTGTCACCTCCATATACGAGAAACATATCCTTAGTCCTTTTCAGGTATTTCAGGATGTTCTTGACCGCTGTCCAGTGATCCACTCCTGGATTACTTTGGTACCTCCCTGCTAAACTTATAGCAAGGCACACATCAGGTCTGGTACACAGCATTGCATACATGATAGATCCTATGGCTGATGCATAGGGAACATCTTTCATATTCTCTCTATCTTCTGCAGTGGTCGGGCATTGAGTCTTACTCAACTTCACACCTTGTAACACAGGCAAGAACCCTTTCTTTGCTTGATCCATTTTGAACTTCTTCAAAATTTTGTCAAGGTATGTGCTTTGTGAAAGTCCAATTAAGCGTCTTGATCTATCTCTATAGATCTTAATGCCTAATATGTAAGCAGCTTCTCCGAGGTCTTTCATAGAAAAACTCTTATTCAAGTATCCCTTTATACTATCCAGAAATTCTATATCATTTCCAGTCAGCAATATGTCATCCACATATAATATCAGAAATGCTATAGAGCTCCCACTCGCTTTCTTGTAAATACAGGCTTCTCCAAAAGTCTGTATAAAACCAAATGCTTTGATCACACTATCAAAACGTTTATTCCAACTCCGAGAGGCTTGCACCAGTCCATAAATGGATCGCTGGAGCTTGCACACTTTGTTAGCTCCCTTTGGATCGACAAAACCTTCCGGTTGCATCATATACAACTCTTCTTCCAGAAATCCATTCAGGAATGCAGTTTTGACATCCATCTGCCAAATTTCATAATCATAAAATGCGGCAATCGCTAACATGATTCGGACGGACTTAAGCATCGCTACGGGTGAGAAGGTCTCATCGTAGTCAATCCCTTGAACTTGCCGAAAACCTTTTGCGACGAGTCGAGCTTTGTAGACAGTAACATTACCATCAGCGTCAGTCTTCTTCTTAAAGATCCATTTATTCTCAATTGCTTGCCGATCATCGGGCAAGTCAACCAAAGTCCATACTTTGTTCTCATACATGGATCCCATCTCAGATTTCATGGCTTCAAGCCACTTTGCGGAATCTGGGTTCACCATCGCTTCTTCATAGTTCGTAGGTTCATCATGATCTAGTAGCATGACTTCTAGAACAGGATTACCGTACCACTCTGGTGCGGATCTTACTCTGGTTGATCTACGAGGTTCAGTAGTATCTTGATCTGAAGTTTCATGATCATTATCATTGGCTTCCTCACTAACTGGTGTAGGTGTCACTGAAACAGTTTTCTGTGATGAACTACTCTCCAGTAAGGGAGCAGGTACAGTTACCTCGTCAAGTTCTACTTTCCTCCCACTCACTTCTTTCGAGAGAAACTCCTTCTCTAGAAAGGATCCATTCTTAGCAACGAATGTCTTGCCTTCGGATCTGTGATAGAAGGTGTACCCAACAGTTTCCTTTGGGTATCCTATGAAGACACATTTCTCCGATTTGGGTTCGAGCTTATCAGGTTGAAGCTTTTTCACATAATCATCGCAGCCCCAAACTTTAAGAAACGACAACTTTGGTTTCTTACCAAACCACAGTTCATAAGGCGTCGTCTCAACGGATTTTGATGGTGCCCTTTTAACGTGAATGCGGCCGTCTCTAAAGCATAACCCCAAAATGATAGCGGTAAATCTGTAAGAGACATCATAGATCGCACCATATCTAGTAAAGTACGATTACGACGTTCGGACACACCATTACGCTGTGGTGTTCCGGGTGGCGTGAGTTGCGAAACTATTCCACAGTTTTTCAAATGCACACCAAACTCGTAACTCAAATATTCTCCTCCACGATCAGATCGTAGAAACTTTATTTTCTTGTTACGATGATTTTCAACTTCACTCTGAAATTCTTTGAAATTTTCAAATGTTTCAGACTTATGTTTCATTAAGTATATATATCCATATCTGCTTAAATCATCTGTGAAGGTGAGAAAATAACGATATCCGCCACGAGCCTCAATATTCATCGGGCCACATACATCGGTATGTATGATATCCAACAAATCTGTTGCTCTCTCCATAGTACCGGAGAACGGTGTTTTAGTCATCTTGCCCATAAGGCACGGTTCGCAAGTACCAAGTGATTCATAATCAAGTGGTTCCAAAAGTCCATCAGTATGGAGTTTCTTCATGCGCTTTACACCGATATGACCTAAACGACAGTGCCACAAATAAGTTGCACTTTCATTATCAACTCTGCATCTTTTGGCTTCAACATTATGAATATGTGTATTACTACTATCGAGATTCAATAAAAATAGACCACTCTTCAAGGGTGCATGACCATAAAAGATATTACTCATATAAATAGAACAACCATTATTCTCTGATTTAAATGAATAACCGTCTCGCATTAAACAAGATCCAGATATAATGTTCATGCTCAATGCTGGCACCAAATAACAATTATTTAGGTCTAATATTAATCCCGATGGTAGATGTAGAGGTAGCGTGCCGACCGCGATCACATCGACTTTGGAACCGTTTCCCACGCGCATCGTCACCTCGTCCTTTGCCAGTGCTCGCTTATTCCGTAGTCCCTGTTTCGAGTTGCAAATATTAGCAACAGAACCAGTATCAAATACCCAGGTGCTACTGCGAGCTCTAGTAAGGTACACATCAATAACATGTATATCACATATACCTTTGTTCACCTTGCCATCCTTCTTATCCTCCAAATACTTGGGGCAGTTCCGCTTCCAGTGACCAGTCTGCTTGCAGTAGAAGCACTCAGTTTCAGGCTTAGGTCCAGACTTGGGTTTCTTCTCCTGAGCAGCAACTTGTTTGCCGTTCTTTTTGAAGTTCCCCTTCTTCTTCCCTTTGCCCTTTTTCTTGAAACTAGTGGTCTTGTTAACCATCAACACTTGATGCTCCTTCTTGATTTCTACCTCCGCAGCTTTCAGCATTGCGAAGAGCTCGGGAATAGTCTTGTTCATCCCTTGCATATTATAGTTCATCACGAAGCTTTTGTAGCTTGGTGGCAGTGATTGGAGAATTCTGTCAATGACGCAATCATCCGGAAGATTAACTCCCAATTGAATCAAGTGATTATTATACCCAGACAATTTTGAGTATATGCTCACTGACAGAACTGTTCTCCTCCATCTTGCAGCTATAGAACTTATTGGAGACTTCATATCTCTGCAATCCGGGCATTTGCTTGAAATATTAACTTCAACTCCTGGAACATCTCATATGCTCCATGACGTTCAAAACGTCGTTGAAGTCCCGATTCTAAGCCGTAAAGCATGGCACACTGAACTATCGAGTAGTCATCAGCTTTGCTCTGCCAGACGTTCATAACATCTGGTGTTGCTCCAGCAGCAGGCCTGGCACCCAGCGGTGCTTCCAGGACGTAATTCTTCTGTGCAGCAATGAGGATAATCCTCAAGTTACGGACCCAGTCCGTGTAATTGCTACCATCATCTTTCAACTTTGCTTTCTCAAGGAACGCATTAAAATTCAACGGAACAACAGCACGAGCCATCTATCTACAATCAACATAAACAAGCAAGATACTATCAGGTACTAAGTTCATGATAAGTTTAAGTTCAATTAATCAAATTACTTAAGAACTCCCACTTAGATAGACATCCCTCTAATCTTCTAAGTGATTACGTGATCCAAATCAACTAAACCATAACCGATCATCACGTGAGATGGAGTAGTTTTCAATGGTGAACATCGTTATGTTGATCATATCTACTATATGATTCACGCTCGACCTTTCGGTCTCGTGTTCCGAGGCCATATCTGCATATGCTAGGCTCGTCAAGTTTAACCTGAGTATTCTGCGTGTGCAAAACTGGCTTGCACCCGTTGTAGATGGACGTAGAGCTTATCACACCCGATCATCACGTGGTGTCTGGGCACGACGAACTTTGGCAACGGTGCATACTCAGGGAGAACACTTCTTGATAATTTAGTGAGAGATCATCTTATAATGCTACCGTCAATCAAAGCAAGATAAGATGCCAAAAAGATAAACATCACCATGCAATCAATATAAGTGATATGATATGGCCATCATCATCTTGTGCTTGTGATCTCCATCTCCGAAGCACCGTCATGACCACCGTCGTCACCGGCGCGACACCTTGATCTCCATCGTAGCATCGTTGTCGTCTCGCCAATCTTATGCTTCCACGACTATCACTACCGTTTAGTAATAAAGTAAAGCATTACATCGCGATTGCATTGCATACAATAAAGCGACAACCATATGGCTCCTGCCAGTTGCCGATAACTCGGTTACAAAACATGATCATCTCATACAATATAAATCATGCCTTGACCATATCACATCACAACATGCCCTGCAAAAACAAGTTAGACGTCCTCTACTTTGTTGTTGCAAGTTTTACGTGGCTGCTACGGGCTTTAAGCAAGAACCAATCTCACCTACGCATCAAAACCACAATGATAGTTTGTCAAATAGACTCCGTTTTAACCTTCGCAAGGACCGGGGGTAGCCATACTTGGTTCAACTAAAGTTGGAGAGACAGTCGCCCGCAAGCCATCTATGTGCAAAGCATGTCGAGGGAACCGGTCTCGCGTAAGCGTACGCGTAAGGTTGGTCCGGGTCGTCTCGTCCAACAATACCGCCGAACCAAAGTATGACATGCTGGTAGGCAGTATGACTTGTATCGTCCACAACTCACTTGTGTTCTACTCGTGCATATAACATCAACATAAATAACCTAGGCTCGGATGCCACTGTAGGGTTTCGTAGTAATTTCAAAAAAATTCCTACGCACACGCAAGATCATGTGATGCATAGCAACGAGAGGGGAGAGTGTTGTCTACGTACCCACGCAGACCGACTGCGGAAGCGTTGACGCAACGTAGAGGAAGTAGTCGTTCATCTTCACGATCCAACCGATCAAGTACCGAAACTACGGCACCTCCGAGTTCGAGCACACGTTCAGCTCGATGACGATCCCCGGACTTCGATCCAGCAAAGTGTCGGGGAAGAGTTTCGTCAGCACGACGGCGTGGTGACGATCTTGATGCACTACAGCAGCAGGGCTTCGCCTAAACACCGCTACAGTATTATCGAGGAATATGGTGGCTGGGGGCACCGCACACGGCTAAGGAATAGATCACGTGGATCAACTTGTGTGTTCTAGGGTGCCTCTACCTCAGTATATAAAGGAGCCAAGGGGGGGAAGGCTAGCCGGCCACAAGGGGTGCGCCAGGAGAGTCCTACTCCCTCCGGGAGTAGGATTCCCCCCCCCCCAATCCTATTCCAACTAGGATTCCCAAGGGGGGAAAGAGAGAGAGGGGGGCCGGCCACCTTCTCCTAGTCCTAATAGGACTAGGGGAGGGGGGAGGTGCGCAGCCACCTTGGGCTGCCCCTTTCTCCTTTCCACTAAGGCCCATGAAGGCCCATATGGCTCCCGGGGGGTTCCGGTAACCTCCCGGTAACCCGGTAAAATCCCGATTTCACCCGGAACACTTCCGATATCCAAACATAGGCTTCCAATATAGCAATCTTTACGTCTCGACCATTTTGAGACTCCTCGTCACGTCCGTGATCACATCCGGGACTCCGAACAACCTTCGGTACATCAAAATGCATAAACTCATAATATAACTGTCATCGTAACCTTAAGCGTGCGGACCCTACGGGTTCGAGAACAATGTAGACAGACCGAGACACGTCTCCGGTCAATAACCAATAGCGGGACCTGGATGCCCATATTGGCTCCTACATATTCTACGAAGATCTTTATCAGTCAGACCGCATAACAACATACGTTGTTCCTTTTGTCATCGGTATGTTACTTGCCTGAGATTCGATCGTCGGTATCCAATACCTAGTTCAATCTCGTTACCGGCAAGTCTCTTTACTCGTTCCGTAATACATCATCTCACAACTAACATATTAGTTGTAATGCTTGCAAGGCTTATGTGATGTGTATTACCGAGAGGGCCCAGAGATACCTCTCCGACAATCGGAGTGACAAATCCTAATCTCGAAATACGCCAACCCAACATCTACCTTTCGAGACACCTGTAATGCTCCTTTATAATCACCCAGTTACGTTGTGACGTTTGGTAGCACCCAAAGTGTTCCTCCGGCAAACGGGAGTTGCATAATCTCATAGTCATAGGAACATGTATAAGTCATGAAGAAAGCAATAGCAACATACTAAACGATCGGGTGCTAAGCTAATGGAATGGGTCATGTCAATCAGATCATTCAACTAATGATGTGACCTTGTTGATCAAATAACAACTCATTGTTCATGGTTAGGAAATATAACCATCTTTGATTAACGAGCTAGTCAAGTAGAGGCATACTAGTGACACTTTGTTTGTCTATGTATTCACACATGTATTATGTTTCCGGTTAATACAATTCTAGCATGAATAATAAACATTTATCATGATTATAAGGAAATAAATAATAACTTTATTATTGCCTCTAGGGCATATTTCCTTCAAATGATGGGTGGGGTGTTTGGCCGGTAGCACCCCCGCCATACAGAGGATTCAGCTTTTTCACCTTGTTCCAATATACTGGCCCCTCGCTCATGGATGGAGTGGAGCAGGAAAGTAACATCTCTGATGATCCGCAGAGTGAATGGCCTGTATACTCTGAAGTTGAGGAAGCTGCAGATGCTCTGATCCATGGCAGGGAAGTGCCTGGAGCACATTTTGTTCGAGCTATGGGCACATCTCACATGATGAGGGTGGGAGTTGAGGAAGATTTCTCCTTCCTGCAATTTCTCTGGGTGATCTCTCTGGGCCGGTTCACTCGCTGCATTGAGGGACCTGTAGTCTCCTCTGTTTCTACTCTGTGCCATGGGTGCCTGCCGATAAACCCTCTTGCCTTCTATATAGCTGTTACTCAGGCAGTTACCAGAGGCAGATATGCTGTGAGCATTGGCTTTGGCCGTCCATTGAGTGTTTGCTTTGATATGCCCGTCTTCATCCCGCTGGAGATCTGGGATAGGTATGCTCCACAGCCCTCCTCTGCTTTGATGGGGGATGAGGTGGTGTCTGAAACTTTTGTGGAAGCTCCTGCTACTTCAATGCCTGCCCTGCCTGCTGCTGAGTCCACTAATCAGTATCTTCGGAGGATGGTCGCGGCGGAAAAGGCCCCTATTGATACTACTTCCCTGCGCCGCAGCTCTCACTCCACAAAATATGACGGTTTCAGAATTCCACAGCGCACTGACATGAAGAAGGGGCAGTCCAGGGTCAAGCAGCGCGGCGCGCCCTCTGTTATCTGCTCTTCCAAGGCAACGGCTCCCTGTGCCAATCTGCTGACCAGTGCCACTCCCGCGACAAGTGACCAGGTACCTCCCCCGATTCCTATTCCATAGCTACAATTTGTTGGCACTACTCACTGTGGGATTCCACCTGATGATCTGAGTTCTCAGAAGCTCCTTGAGGGAGATCAAGGGGAGGCTGATCCGATGCTGCACTAGAAGGATGTCGCAGAATAAGGAGTGGAATGTTCTTTGTTGGAACGTTCGCGGAATCAACTCTGAAAAGAAACAGTTGGCGATCCGCAATGCTATAGAAATTAGTGGGTGTTCAGTGGTCTGCCTACAAGAAACTAAGCGCGACTCTTTTGATGCTTCTTTTGTTAAGAAGTTCTGTCCGAAAAAATTTGATATGTTTGAATTTGTGCCCTCTGTTGGGAATTCAGGCGGTCTTATTACTATCTGGATGAGTTTGGTTTTCACTGGTGTTCCATTTTCTCTGAAACTTTTGCGCTCGGCGTTAGGCTCACCTCGACGCAATCTAACGATTCGTGGACGTTAGTTAATATATATGGACCGTGTGTAGATCCTAATCGGACGATTTTCACCAATTGGCTGTTTGACCTTGATATCCCCAACTGTGAAGATTGGCTCATTCTCGGTGATTTTAATTTTATCCGTGCGCCAGACAACCGAAACAGGGGAGGGGGAGACGCCAATGATATGTTACTCTTTAATGAGTTCATCAGGAGGCAGTCATTAGTTGAGTTGCCGATCAAGGGCCGTTCCTTCACCTGGAGTAATATGCAAATGGATCCGTTGCTAGAACAACTTGACTGGAATTTTACCTCTGTTAATTGGGCCGCGAAGTATCCTAACACTGTCGTTATGCCCTTGGGTAAACCCATGTCCGATCACGTGCCCTGCTATGTCAGCATCCAATCCAAAATACCCAAGTCGAAACTTTTTCGCTTTGAAGACTTTTGGATCAAGCTACCGGGGTTTTTTGATGTTGTCAAACGATCATGGGGCAAACGTTGCTATGCCCCAAATGCAGCCGCAGTGCTTTGCAAGAAACTCAAAACACTTCGGTACGACCTCAAGCAGTGGAGCAAGCAAAACTCCAGACTCTCGATGCTCATTGATAATTGCAACAAAACCCTCCTAGAGATTGATGGCTTAGAGGAGAAAAGGCGACTGTCCACTCCTGAGACCAACTTCAGAGTGATCCTGAGACAACATCTTCTCCACTTGTTGGACTGCAAGAAAGCTTACTGGATGAAGCATTGCACGGTCAGAAATTTCAAATTTGGAGACGGTAACACGAAATTTTTTCACAGGGCGGCCACTGAACGGTACCGTAGAAACAGCATTGCATCTCTCAAACTGTCGGACGACTCGGTCATACACGATCACGTAGGCAAGGAGGTTGTGCTTTTCCAAGCGTTTAAGGAAAGACTTGGGTGCTCCCACCAGACCCACATGAAATTTGATTTGGCTCGGATCATCAAGAAGGTCGAAGGCCTCCGAGCTCTATCTGTCCCTTTCACCCATAAGGAAATTGACGAGGTGATCAAAGAGATGCCGGCCGATCATGCTCCAGGCCCGGACGGTTTCAGTGGTAGTTTCATCAAATCGTGCCACATCATTAGAGGTGATTTCTATCGACTGTGCTCGGAGTTTCATGCAGGTACTCTGGACCTTGAGAGCCTGAATACAAGTTTTATAACTCTCATCCCTAAAATTCAGTCGCCAGAAACTGCTAACGATTATCGACCAATCACCTTGCTGAACTACTGCCTTAAAATCCTGACCAAGCTCCTCGCTAACCGTTTGCAATGAGTTGTCCTCAAGATTGTACATAGAAATCAGTATGGATTTTTGAAAGGCCTCTCGATTCAAGACTGCGTTGCGTGGGCGTACGAATTCGTTCATCAGTGTCAAGCCTCAGGGTGTGAGATTGCGATTTTAAAGCTGGATTTCGCTAAAGCGTTCGACACGATTGAACATGGTTCGATGATGGAAATTATGAAGTGCATGGGTTTTGATGATCGATGGCTTGGGTGGATCAAATGCTTATTCGAGACGGCTAAATCCTCTGTTTTACTCAACGGGACACCAGGTAGACAATTCTTTTGCTTGCGTGGGGTGCGCCAAGGAGACCCGCTGTCTCCACTTATCTTTGTGCTAGCTGCAGATTTGCTGCAAGCTGCCATTAATGACTCTTATAGAGCAGGTAATCTCCATCTGTCAATCCCAACTCGGGATGAGAATTATCCTGTGATACAGTACGCCGACGACACAATCCTTGTGTTGCCCGCTGAGGAAAGCCAAGCTAAAACCATCAAGTCCATCCTGCAAGATTATGCGTCATCGGTGGGGCTGCACATAAACTTTTAGAAATCAACTCTCATTACAGTCAACACTGCAGCAGACACCACCGCGCGTTTAGCGCAGGTCTTTGGTTGCGCCATTGGATCCATGTCGTTTTCTTACCTAGGGTTGCCCATGGGAACGGCCAGGCCGACTATCGCAGACCTCATGCTGCTGGTGTCATCGGTTGAGCGGAAACTCTCCACGGCAGCCTCTCTACTTGACCTTGGCTCGAAGCTTACACTAGTGAACTCGGTGGTCACCTCCCTGGCAATCTATGCGATGTGCTCCATCAGGATCCCCCCGAAAATACTTGAGCATTTGGATAAACTTTGGCGTTACTGTCTTTGGGCAAAGAACACGGACGATGATCTGAAGTCCGTCTCTCTGGAAGCCTGGGAGCTAGTTTGCAGGCCCAAGAACAAGGGTGGGCTCGGGGTGCTCTACCTAAAGATCCAAAATCAGGGCCTGCTGCTCAAACAGCTACACAAGTTCTATAACCGCATGGACATCCCATGGGTTGATCTCATGTGGAACACGTACTATGAAGGCCTGGTCCCGCATGCTTCTGGTTCGTGTGGATCGTTCTGGTGGAAGGACGTCATGAATCTGGCGCCAACCTACAGGGCAATCACCTCGGTTGAGGTGGGGGATGGGAGCCCATCTTTGTTCTGGAAAGATGCCTGGCACGGTGACATTCTGGCCGATAGCCACCCCCGCCTATTCTCCTTCACCAGGCATGAGGATGTATCTGTCAAAGTGCTCCTGACGTCGCCTACGCTCGGCCAAAACTTCCATCTCCCACTCTTGGTCCAAGCTAGAGAAGAGCTGGATGATCTTCAAGTCTCCTTGGCCTCAATGGAGCTCGTGGAGGTGCACGATGCCTGGCGCCTGATTTGGGGATCGGAGGAGTTCGCCTCCAGCAAATTCTATCTTCATTGTTTTCGGGACATGGAAGCGGATGACGCATTCAAATGGATATGGAAATCAAAGTGCACCAACAAGTGGAAGGTTTTTGTATGGCTGCTCCTTGCGGATAGGCTGAACACTCGAGGTTTTCTCAAGAGAAAACATATGAAGTTGAGAGATGACAACTATGCCTGCCTGCTGTGTGATCGTCCACCCGAAGAAACGGTGGAACACTTGTTCTTTCACTGTGACTTTAGTAGAGCATGGTGGGGAAAGCTGGGGATCACATGGCCTCTGCATGGCAACCGGGTGCAACTTTTGCATGCAGCTAAAACCACGTGGGGCAGACCGATGTTCATGGAAGTTTTCATTATAGCCTCTTGGAGCATCTGGAAAGAACGCAATAATAAACTGTTCAGAAATATGGCGCCGACCGTCGAGGGGTGGACCCAGAGATTCAAATTGGATTTCGGTATGATGAGACACAGAATCAAACAGGCCTTGGTGCCTTTTGTTGATCAGGTAGTTGACCTGTTATAGCAGCATAGCCTTGTACCATTGATGTATAGGGATATCTTAACTCCTTCTGCCCCCATGTAATTTCTATTCCATGTAATCTTGTGTCTTGAATAGTAATACAAAGTCAGTGGGGGGCTGCCCCCACTGTCCCAAGCTTTCAAAAAAATCAAAGATGGTTAAGTTTCCTAACCATAGACATGAGTTGTCATTTGATGAATGGGATCACATCATTAGAGAATAATGTGATTGAGTTGACCCATCCGTTAGCTTAGCACGATGATCGTTTAGTTTGTTGCTATTGCCTTCTTCATAACTTATACATGTTCCTATGACTGTGAGATTATGCAACTCTCGAATACCAGAGGAACACTTAGTGTGCTATCAAACGTCACAACGTAACTGGGAGACTATAAATATGCTCTACAGGTGTCTCCGATGGTGTTTGTTGAGTTGGCATAGATCAAGATTAGGATTTGTCACTCCGTGTATCGGAGAGGTATCTTTGGGCCCTCTCGGTAATGCACATCACTATAAGCCTTGCAAGCAATGTGACTAATGAGTTAGTTATGGGATGTTGCATTACGGAACAAGTGAAGAGACTTTCCGATAACGAGATTGAACTAGGTATTGAGATACTGACACTCAAATCTCGGGCAAGTAACATACCGATGACAAAGGGAACAACGTATGTTGTTATGCGGTCTAACCGATAAGTATCTTCGTAGAATATGTAGGAACCAATATGAGCATCCAGGTTCCACTATTGGTTATTGACCGGAGATGAGTCTCGGTCATGTCTACATAGTTCTCGAACCCGTAGGGTCCGCATGCTTAACACTCGGTGACGATCGGTATTATGAGTTTATGTGTTTTGATGTACCGAAGGTAGTTCAGAGTTCCGGATATGATCACGAATATGACGAGGAGTCTCGAAATGGTCGATACATAAAGATTGATATATTGGACGGATATGTTCGGACATCTAAGTGTTCCGGAGAAGTTTTGGATAAAACCAGAGTGCCGGAGTGTTATAGGAACCCTAGGGGGAACTAATGGGCCTCGATGGGCCTTAGTGGAGAGAGAGAGGGACGGCCAGGGCAGGCCGCGCGCCCCCTCCCCCTTGAGTCCGAATTGGACTAGGAAGGGGAGCGGCGCCCCCCTTTTCCTTTCCCCTCTCCTTCTCCTTCCTTCCCCCTCTCTCCCTTTTGGTGGAAACCTACTAGGACTTGGAGTCCTAGTAGGATTCCCCTCTTGGGGGAGCGCCAAGGAGGGTCGGCCGGCCTCCCCTCCCTCCTTTATATACATGGGGAGGGGGGCATCCTAGAACACACAAGTTGACAGTTGTCTTAGCCGTGTGCGGTGCCCCCCTCCACAGATTTCCACCTCGGTCATATCGTTGTAGTGCTTAGGTGATGCCCTGTGTCGGTAACTTCATCATCACCGTCATCATGCTGTCATGCTAACGAAACTCTCCCTCGAGCTCAGCTGGATCTAGAGTTCGTGGGACGTCACCGAGCTGAACGTGTGCAGATCGCGGAGGCGTCGTACCTTTGGTGCTAGGATCGGTCGAATCGTGAAGACGTACGACTACATCAACCGTGTTGTCATAACGCTTCCTCTTACGGTCTACGTGGGTACATGGACAACACTCTCCCCTCTCGTTGCTATGCATCACCTAGATGGATCTTGCGTGTGCGTAGGAATTTTTTGAAATTACTGCATTCCCCAACAGTGGCATCCGAGACAGGTCTATGCGTAGATGTTATATGCACGAGTAGAACAGAAAGGAGTTGTGGGTGTGGGTATATACATATTGCTTGCCGTCACTTGTTGATTCTTGATTCAGCGGTATTGTTGGATGAAGCGGCTCAGACCGACATTACGCGCACGCTTACGCGAGACTGGTTCTACCGACGTGCTTCGCACATAGGTGGCTAGTGGGTGTCTGTTTCTCCAACTTTAGTTGAATCGGATTCAATGAACAAGGTTCTTTCTGAAGATCAAAAAGCAATCACTATACTACATTGTGGTTTTGATGCGTAGGTAAGAACGGTTCTTGCTAGAAGCCCATGGCAGCCACGTAAAACTTGCAACAGCAAAGTAGAGGACATCTAACTTGTTTTTGCAGGGCATGTTGTGATGTGATATGGTCAATGCGTGATTATATAAATTTTTGTATGAGATGATCATATTTTGTAACATAGTTATCGGCAACTGGCAGGAGCCTTATGGTTGTCGCTTTATTGTATGAAATGCAATCGCCATGTAATTGCTTTACTTTATCGCTAAGCGGTAGCGATAGTCGTATAAGCAATAGTTGGCGAGACGACAGCGATGCTTCGATGGAGATCAAGGTGTCAAGCCGGTGACGATGGTGATCATGATGGTGCTTTGGAGATGGAGATCAAAAGCACAAGATGATGATGGCCATATCATATCACTTATATTTGCTTGCATGTGATGTTTATCCTTTATGCATCTTATTTTGCTTAGTTCAGCGGTAGCATTATAAGATGATCTCTCACTAAATTTCAAGGTATAAGTGTTGTCCCTGAGTATGCACCGTTGCGATAGTTTGTCGTGCCGAGACACCACGTGATGATCGGGTTGTTGGGGAATGTAGTAATTTCAAAAAAAAATCCTACGCACACACAGGATCATGGTGATGTATAGCAGCGAGAGGGGAGAGTGTGTCTACGTACCCTCGTAGACCGAATGCTGAAGCGTTAGCACAACGTGGTTGATGTAGTCGTACGTCTTCACGATCCGACCGATCCAAGTACCGAATGCACGGCACCTCCGAGTTCTGCCCATGTTCAACTCGATGACGCCCCGCGAGCTCCGATCCAGCAAAGCTACACAGGAGAGTTTTGTTAGGGAACGTAGTAATTTCAAAAAAAAAATCCTATGCACACGTAGGATCATGGTGATGCATAGCAATGAGAGGGAAGAGTATCGTCCACGTACCCTCGTAGACCGTAAGTGGAAGCGTTATGAGAACGCGGTTGATGTAGTCGAACGTCTTCACGATCCAACCGACCCAAGTACCAAACGCACGGCACCTCCGAGTTCAGCACACGTTCAGCTCGATGACGTCTCACGAACTCCAATCCAGCAGAGCTTCACAGGAGAATTCCGTCAGCACGACGGCGTGTTGACGGTGATGATGTTGCTACCGACGCAGGGCTTCGCCTAAGCAGCGCTACGATATGATCGAGGTGGATTATGGTGGAGGGGGGCACCGCACACGGCTAAGGGATCAATGATCAACTTGTTGTGTCTATGGGGTGCCCCTGCCCCGTATATAAAGGAGCAAGGGGGAGGAGGCAGCCGGCCAGGGAGAGGCGCACCAAGGGGGAGTTCTACTCCCACTAGGAGTAGGACTCCTCCTATTCCTAGTAGGAGTAGGAGAGGGGGGAGGAAAGGGAGAGGAGGAGAAGGAAAGAGGGGCCCGCCCCCCTTTCCCTAAACCAATTCGGTTTGGGCCTTGGGGGGCGCGCCCCACACTCCCCTTGCTTCCCTCTATTTCCAATAAGGCCCATGTAGGCCCATTAAGCCCCCCAGGGGGGTTCCGGTAACCCCCCGGTACTCCGGTATATGTCTGAAACCTTCCAGAACCTTTCCGGTGTCCGAACATAGTCGTCCAATATATCGATCTTTACATCTCGACCATTTCGAGACTCCTCGTCATGTCCCCGATCTCATCCGGGACTCCGAACTACCTTCGGTACATCAAATCACATAAACTCATAATACCGATCGTCACCGAACGTTAAGCGTGTGGACCCTACGGGTTCGAGAACTATGTAGACATGACCGAGACACGTCTCCGGTCAATAACCAATAGCGGAACCTGGATGTTCATATTGGCTCCCACATATTCTACGAAGATCTTTATCGGTCAAACCACATAACAACATACATTGTTCCCTTTGTCATCGGTATGTTACTTGTCCGAGATTCGATCGTCGGTATCTCAATACCTAGTTCAATCTCATTACCAGCAAGTCTCGTTACTCGTTCCGTAATACATCATCCTGCAACTAACTCATTAGTTACAATGCTTGCAAGGCTTATAGTGATGTGCATTACCGAGTGGGCCTAGAGATACCTCTCCGACAATCGGAGTGACAAATCCTAATATCGAAACACGCCAACTCAACAAGTACCTTCGGAGACACCTGTAGAGCACCTTTATAATCACCCAATTACGTTGTGACGTTTGGTAGCACACAAAGTGTTCCTCCGGTAAACGGGAGTTGCATAATCTCATAGTCTTAGGAGCATGTATAAGTCATGAAGAAAGCAATAGCAACATACTGCACAATCAAGTGCTAAGCTAACGGAATGGGTCAAGTCAATCACATCATTTCTCCTAATGATGTGATCCTGTTAATCAAATGACAACTCATGTCTATGGCTAGGAAACATAACCATCTTTGATCAATGAGCTAGTCAAGTATGGGCATACTAGTGACACTCTGTTTGTCTATGTATTCACACACATGTATCATGTTTCCGGTTAATACAAGTCTAGCATGAATAATAAACATTTATCATGAAATAAGGAAATAAATAATAACTTTATTATTGCCTCTAGGGCATATTTCCTTCAGTCTCCCACTTGCACTAGAGTCAATAATCTAGTTCACATCGCCATGTGATTTAACACCAATAGATCACGTCACCGTGTGATTAACACCCATAGTTCACATCGTCATGTGACCAACACCCAAAGGGTTTACTAGAGTCAATAATCTAGTTCACATCGCTATGTGATTAACACCCAAAGAGTACTAAGGTGTGATCATGTTTTGCTTGTGAGAGAAGTTTAGTCTATGGGTCTGCCACATTCAAATCTGTATGTATTTTGCAAATTTCTATGTCAACAATGCTATGCATGGAGCTACTCTAGCTAATTGCTCCCACTTTCAAAATGAATCCAGATTGAAACTTAGAGTCATCTGGATCAGTGTCAAAATTTGCATCGACGTAACCCTTTACGACGAACCTTTTGTCACCTCCATAATCGAGAAACATATCCTTATTCCACTAAGGATAATTTTGACCGATGTCCAGTGATCTACTCCTAGATCACTATTGTACTCCCTTGCTAAACTCAGTGTAGGGTATACAATAGATCTGGTACACATCATGGCATATTTTATAGAAACTATGGCTGAGGCATAGGGAATGACTTTCATTCTCTTTCTATCTTCTGCCGTGGTCGGGCTTTGAGTCTTACTCAATTTCACACCTTGTAACACAGGTAAGAACTCTTTCTTTTACTCTGTTCCATTTTGAACTACTTTAAAATCTTGTCAAGGTATGTACTTATTGAAAAAACTTATCAAGCATCTTGATCTATCTCTATAGATCTTGATGCTCAATATGTAAGTAGCTTCACCGAGGTCTTTATTTGAAAAACTCCTTTCAAATACTCCTTTATGCTTTCCAGAAAATTCTACATTATTTCCGATCAACAATATGTCATTCACATATATTTATCAAAAATGTTGTAGTGCTCCCACTCACTTTCTTGTAAATACAGGCTTTACCACAAGTCTGTATAAAACTATATGCTTTGATCAACTCATCAAAGCGTATATTCCAACTCTGAGATGCGTGCACCGGTCCATAGATGGATCATTGGAGCTTGCACATTTTGTTAGCACCTTTAGGATCGACAAAACCTTCTGGTTGCATCATATACAACTCTTCTTTAAGAAATCCATTAAGGAATGTAGTTTTGACATCCGTTTGCCAGATTTCATAAAATGTGGCAATTTGCTAACATGATTCGGATAGACTTAAGCATCGCTACGAGTGAGAAAATCTCATCGTAGTCAACACCTTGAACTTTGTCAAAACCTTTTTCGACAAGTCTAGCTTTGTAGATAGTAACACTACTATCAGCGTCTGTCTTCCTCTTGAAGATCCATTTATTTTCTATGGCTTGCCGATCATCGGGCAAGTCAACCAAAGTCCACACTTTGTTCTCATACATGGATCCCATCTCAGATTTCATGGCCTCAAGCCATTTCGTGGAATCTGGGCTCATCATCGCTTCCTCATAGTTCGTAGGTTCGTCATTGTCAATTAACATGACCTCCAGAAAAGGATTACCGTACCACTCTGGTGCGGATCTCACTCTGGTTGACCTACGAGGTTCGGTAGTAACTTGATCTGAAGTTACATGATCATCATCGTTAGCTTCCTCACTAACTGGTGTAAGAGCCACAGAAATAGACTTTTGTGATGAACTACTTTCCAATAAGGGAGCAGGTACAGTTACCTCATCAAGTTCTACTTTCCTCCCACTCACTTCTTTCGAGAGAAACTCCTCTAGAAAGCATCCATTCTCAGCAACAAATATCTTGCCTTTGGATCTGTGATAGAAGGTGTACCCAACAATTACTTTTGCGTATCCTATGAAGACACACTTCTTCGACTTGGGTTTGAGCTTATCAAGATGAAACTTTTTCACATAAGTATCCAACCCCAAACTTTAAGAAATGACAGATTAGGTTTCTTGCTAAACCACGGTTCATACGGTGTCGTCTCAACGGATTTAAATGGTGCCCTATTTAACGTGAATGCAGATGTCTCTAATGCATAACCCAGAAACGATAGTGGTAAATCGGTAAGAGACATGATAGATTGCACCATATCTAATAAAGTACTGTTACGATGCTCGGACACACCATTACGCTGTGGTGTTCCAGGTGGCGTGAGTTGAGAAACTATTCCGCATTGTTTCCAATGAAGACCAAACTCGTAACTCAAATATTCTCCTCCACGATCAGATCATAGAAACTTTATTTTCTTGTTACGATGATTTTCCACTTCACTCTAAATTTATTTGAACTTTTCAAATGTTTCAGATTTATGTTTCATCAAGAAGATATACCCATATCTTACTCAAATCATCTGTGAAGGTCAGAAAATAACGATACCTGTCGCGAGCCTCAACACTCATCGGACTGCATACATCAATATGTATTATTTCCAACAAGTCTGTTGCTCGCTCCATTGTTCCGAAGAACGGAGTCTTAGTCATCTTACCCATTAGGCATGTTTCGCAAGCATCAACTGATTCATAATCAAGTGATTCCAAAAGCCCATCAGCATGGATTTTCTTCATGCGCTTTACACCAATATGACCTAAATGGCAGTGCCACAAATAAGTTGCACTATCATTATTAACTTTGCATCTTTTGGCTTCAATGTTTGAATATGTGTATCACTACGATCGAGATTCAATAAACCATTCACCTTGGGTGTATGACCATTGAAGGTTTTATTCATGTAAACAGAACAACAACTATTCTCTGACTTTAAATGAATAATCGTATTGCAATAAACATGATCAAATCATATTCATGCTTAATGCAAACACCAAATAACATTTATTTAGGTTCAACACTAATACCGAAAGTATAGGGAGTGTGCGATGATGATCATATCAATCTTGGAACCACTTCCAACACACATCGTCACTTCACCCTTAAATAGTCTTTGTTCATTCTGCAACTCCCATTTCGAGTTACTAATCTCAGCAACTGAACTAGTATCAAATACTGAGGGGTTTGCTATAAACACTAGTAAAGTACACATCAATAACATGTATATCAAATATACCTTTGTTCACTTTGCCATCCTTCTTATCCGTCAAATACTTGGGGCAGTTTTGCTTCCAGTGAGCAGTCCCTTTGCAGTAGAAGCACTTAGTCTCAGGCTTAGGTCTAGACTTAGGCTTCTTCACTTGAGCATCAACTTTCTTGCCGATCTTCTTGAAGTTCCCCTTCTTCCCTTTGCCCTTTTATTGAAACTAGTGGTATTGTCAACCATCAACACTTGATGCTTTCTTGATTTCTACCTTCGTCGATTTCAGCATCACGAAGAGCTTGGGAATCGTTTCCATAATCCCTTGCATATTATAGTTCATCATGAAGTTTCAGTAACTTGGTGATGGTGACTAGAGAACTCTGTCAATCACTATGTTATCTGGAATATTAACTCCCACTTGATTCAAGTGATTATAGTACTCAAACATTCTGAGCACATGCTCACTAACTGAGCTATTCTCCTCCATCTTGTAGGCAAAGTATTGTCAGAGGTCTCATACCTCTTGACACGGGCATGAGTATGAGATACCAATTTCAACTCTTGGAACATCTTATATGCTCCGTGGTGTTCAAAACATTTTTGAAGTCCCAGTTCTAAGCCGTAAAGCATGGTGCACTAAACTATCAAGTAGTCATCATACCGAGCTTGTCAAACGTTCATAACGTCTTCATCTGCTCCTGCAATAGGTCTGTCACCTAGCGGTGCATCAAGGACATAATTCTTCTATGCAGCAACGAGGATAATCCTCAGATCACGGATCCAATCGGCATCATTGCTACTATCATCTTTCAACATAGTTTTCTCTAGGAACATATCATAAATAAAACGGGGAAGCTATACACGAGCAATTGATCTACAACATAGATATGCTAATACTACCAGGACTAAGTTCATGATAAATTAAAGTTCAATTAATCATATTACTTAAGAAATCCCACTTAGATAGGCATCCCTCTAATCAACTAAGTGATCACATGATCCAAATCAACTAAACCATGTCCGATCATCACGTGAGATGGATTAGTTTTCAATGGTGAACATCACTATGTTGATCATATCTACTATATGATTCACGATCGACCTTTCAGTCTCAGTGTTCCGAGGCCATACCTGCATATGCTAGGCTCGTCAAGTTTAACCCGAGTATTCTACATGTGTAAAACTGTCTTACACCCGTTATAGATGAACGTTGAGCTTATCACACCCGATCATCACGTGGTGTCTCGGCACGAGGAACTTTGGCAACGGTGCATACTCAGGGAGAACACTTTTACCTTGAAATTTAGTAAGGGATCATCTTATAAAGCTACCGCCGAACTAAGCAAAATAAGATGTATAAAAGATAAACAACACATGCAATCATAATATGTGACATGATATGGCTATCATCATCTTGTGCTTTTGATCTCCATCTCCAAAGTACTGTCATGATCTCCATTGTTACCGGCATGACACTATGATCTCCATCATCTTGATCTTTTATCAACGTGTCGTCACATGGTCATCTCACCAGCTATTGCTTTTGCAACTATTGCTATCACATAGCGATAAAGTAAAGCAATTACATAGCACTTGCATCTTATGCAAATAAAGAGACAACCATAAGGCTCCTGCCAGTAGCCGATAACTTAAACAAAACATGATCATCTCATAAAACAATTTATATTTTCATCATGTCTTGACCATATCACATCACAACATGCCCTGCAAAAACAAGTTAGACATCCTCTACTTTGTTGTTGCAAGTTTTACGTGGCTGCTACAGGCTGAGCAAGAACCGTTCTTACCTACGCATCAAAACCACAATGATAGTTCGTCAAGTTAGTGCTGTTTTAACCCTCACAAGGACTGGGCGTAGCCACACTCGGTTCAACTAAAGTTGGAGAAACTGACACCCGCCAACCACCTGTGTGCAAAGAACGTCGGTAGAACCAGTCTCGCGTAAGCGTACGCGTAATGTCGGTCCGGGCCGTTTCATCCAACAATACCGCCGAACCAAAGTATGACATGCTGGTAAGCAGTATGACTTGTATCACCCACAACTCACTTGTGTTCTACTCGTGCATATAACATCTACGCATAAACTTGGCTTTGATGCCACTATTGGGGAACGTAGTAATTTCCAAAAAAATCCTACGCACACGCAGGATCATGGTGATGCATAGCAACGAGAGGGAAGAGTATCGTCCACGTACCCTCATAGACCGTAAGCAGAAGCGTTATGAGAACGTGGTTGATGTAGTCGAACGTCTTCATGATCCGACCGATCCAAGTACCGAACGCACGACACCTCCAAGTTCAGCACACGTTCAGCTCGATGATGTCCCACAAACTCCGATCCCGCAGAGCTTCACGAGAGAGCTCCGTCAGCACGACGGCGTGTTGATAGTGATGATGTTGCTACCGACGCAGGGCTTCGCCTAAGCACCGCTACGATATGATCGAGGTGGATTATGGTGGAGGGGGCACCGCACACGGCTAAGGGATCAATGATCAACTTGTTGTGTCTATGGGGTGCCCCCCTGCCCCGTATATAAAGGAGCAAGGGGGAGGAGGCGGCCGGCCATGGAGAGGCGCGCCAAGGGGGAGTCCTACTCCCACTAGGAGTAGGACTCCTCCTATTCCTAGTAGGAGTAGGAGAGGGGGAAGGAAAGGGAGAGGAGGAGAAGGAAAGAGGGGGCCGGCCCCCCTTGCCCTAAACCAATTCGGTTTGGGCCTTGGGGGGCGCACCCCACACTCCCCTTACTGCCCTCTATTTCCACTAAGGCCCATGTAGGCCCATTAAGCCCTCGGGGGGGTTCCGGTAACCCCCCGGTACTCTGGTATATGTCTGAAACCTTCCGGAACCTTTCCGGTGTCCGAACATAGTCATCCAATATATCGATCTTTACATCTCGACCATTTCCAGACTCCTCGTCATGTCCCCGATCTCATCCGGGACTCTGAACTACCTTCGGTACATCAAATCACATAAACTCATAATACCGATCATCACCGAACGTTGAGCGTGCGGACCCTACGGGTTCGAGAACTATGTAAACATGACTGAGACACATCTCTGGTCAATAACTAATAGCAGAACCTGGATGCTCATATTGGCTCCTACATATTCTATGAAGATCTTTATCGGTCAAACCACATAACAACATATGTTGTTCCCTTTGTCATCAGTATGTTACTTGCCCGAGATTCGATCGTCGGTATCTCAATACCTAGTTCAATCTCGTTACTGGCAAGTCTCTTTACTCGTTTCGTAATACATCATCCCGCAACTAACTCATTAGTTACAATGCTTGCAAGGCTTATAGTGATGTGTATTACCGAGTGGGCCCAGAGATACCTCTCCAACGATCGGAGTGACAAATCCTAATCTCGAAATACGCCAACTCAACAAGTACCTTCAGAGACACCTGTAGAGCACCTTTATAATCAGCCAGTTACATTGTGACGTTTGGTAGCACACAAAGTGTTCCTCCGGTAAACGGGAGTTGCATAATCTCATAGTCATAGGAACATGTATAAGTCATGAAGAAAGCAATAGCAACATACTAAACGATCAAGTGCTAAGCTAATAGAATGGGTCAAGTCAATCACATCATTCTCCTAATGATGTGATCCCGTTAATCAAATGACAACTCATGTATATGGTTAGGAAACCTAACCATCTTTGATTAGCGAGCTAGTCAAGTAGAGGCATACTAGTGACACTATGTTTGTCTATGTATTCACACATGTATTATGTTTCCGGTTAATACAATTCTAGCATGAATAATAAACATTTATCATGAAATAAGGAAATAAATAATAACTTTATTATTGCCTCTAGGGCATATTTCCTCCAAGTTTCGTCAGCACGACGGCGTGGTGACGGTGATGATGATGCTACCGACGCAGGGCTTCGCCTAAGCACCGCTACGATATGATCGAGGTGGATTATGGTGGAGGGGGCACCACACACGGCTAAGAGATCAATGATCAATTATTGTGTCTATGGGGTGCCCCCTGCCCCCGTATATAAAGGAGCAAGGGGGAGGAGGCGGCCGGCCAGGGAGAGGCGCGCCAAGGGGGAGTCCTACTCCCACCCAGAGTAGGACTCCTCCTATTCCTAGTAGGAGTAGGAGAGGGGGAAGGAAAGGGAGAGGAGGAGAAGGAAAGAGGGGGCCGGCCCCCCTTGCTCTAAACCAATTCGGTTTGGGACTTGGGGGGCGCGCCCCACACTCCCCTTGCCGCCCTCTATTTCCACTAAGGCCCATGTAGGCCCATTAAGCTCCCGGGGGGGGTCCGATAACCCCCCAGTACTCCGGTATATGTCTGAAACCTTCCAGAACCTTTTCTATGTCCGAACATAGTCGTCCAATATATTGATCTTTACATCTCGACCATTTCGAGACTCCTCGTCATGTCTGTGATCATATCCGGGACTCCAAACTACCTTCTGTACATCAAAACACAAAAACTCATAATATCGATCGTCACCGAACTTTAAGCATGCGGACCGTACGGGTTCGAGAACTATGTAGACATGACCGAGACACATCTCTTGTCAATAACCAATAGTGGAACCTGGATGTTCATATTGGCTCCCACATATTCTACGAAGATCTTTATCGGTCAAACCGCATAACAACATACGTTGTTCCCTTTGTCATCGGTATGTTACTTGCCTAAGATTCGATCGTCGGTATCTCAATACCTAGTTCAATCTCGTTACCGGCAAGTCTCTTTACTCGTTCCGTAATACATCATCCTGCAACTAACTCATTAGTTACAATGCTTGCAAGGCGTATAGTGATGTGCATTACCGAGTGGGCCCAGAGATACCTCTCCAACAATCGGAGTGACAAATCCTAATCTCGACATACGCCAACTCAACAAGTACCTTCGGAGACACCTGCAGAGCACCTTTATAATCACCCAGTTACGTTGTGACGTTTGGTAGCACACAAAGTGTTCCTCTGGTAAATGGGAGTTGCATAATCTCATGGTCATAGGAACATGTAGAAGTCATGAAGAAAGCAATAGCAACATACTAGACGATCAAGTGCTAAGCTAACAGAATGGGTCAAGTCAATCACATCATTTCTCCTAATGATGTGATCCTGTTAATCAAATGACAACTCATGTTTATGGCTAGGAAACATAACCATCTTTGATCAACGAGCTGGTCAAGTAGAGGCATACTAGTGACACTCTGTTTGTCTATGTATTCACACACATGTATCATGTTTCCGGTTAATACAAGTCTAGCATGAATAATAAACATTTATCATGATATAAGGAAATAAATAATAACTTTATTATTGCCTCTAGGGCATATTTCCTTCACGGGTGTGATAAGCTCTACGTTCACATACAACGGGTGCAAGACAATTTTGCACACGCGGAATACTCGGGTTAAACTTGACGAGCCTAGCATATGCAGATATGGCCTCGGAACACTGAGACCGAAAGGTTGAGCGTGAATCATATAGAAGATATGATCAACATAGTGATGTTCACCATTGAAAACTACTCCATCTCACGTGATGATCAGACATGGTTTAGTTGATATGGATCACGTGATCACTTAGATGATTAGAGGGATGTCTGTCTAAGTGGGAGTTCTTAAGTAATATGATTAATTGAACTTAAATTAATCGTGAACTTAGTCCTGATAGTTTTTGCATATCTATGTTGTAGAACAATTGCTCACGTATAGCTTCCCCATTTTATTTATGATATGTTCCTAGAGAAAACTATGTTGAAAGATGTTAGTAGCAATGATGAGGACTAGCTCCGTGGTCTGAGGATTATCCTCATTGCTGCACAGAAGAATTATGTCCTTGATGCACCGCTAGGCGATGAACCTTTTGCAGGAGCAGATGCAGACGTTATGAACGTTTGACAAGCTCGGTATGATGCCTACTTGATAGTTTAGTGCACCATGCTTTACGGCTTAGAACCGGGACTTCAAAAACGTTTTGAACACCACGGAGCATATAAGATGTTCCAAGAGCTGAAATTGGTATTTCAGACTCATGCTCGGGTCAAGAGGTATGAGACCTCTGACAAGTACTTTGCCTACAAGATGGAGGAGAATAGCTCAACTAGTGAGCGTGTGCTTAGAATGTCTGAGTACCACAATTACTTGAATCAAGTGGGAGTTAATCTTCCAGATAAGATAGTGATTGACATAGTTCTGTAGTCACTATCACCAAGTTACTGGAACTTCGTGATGAACTATAATATGCAAGGGATGATGAAAACGATTCCCGAGCTCTTCGTGATGCTGAAATCGACGAAGGTAGAAATCAAGAAAAGCATCAAATGTTGATGGTTGACAAAACCACTAGTTTCAAGTAAAAGGGCAAGGGAAAGAAAGGGAACTTCAATAAGAATGGAAAGCAAGTTGCCACTCCCATGAAGAAGCCCAAAGATAGATCCAAGCCTGAAACTGAGTGCTTCTACTGCAAAGGAAATGGTCATTGGAAGTGGAACTGCCCTAGATACTTGGCGGATAAGAAAGATGGCAAAGTGAACAAAGGTATATTTGATATACATGTTATTGATGTGTACTTTAGTAGTGTTCATAGTAACCCCAGGGTATTTGATACCGGTTCAATTCCTAAGATTAGTAACTCGAAACAGGAGTTGCAAAATGAACAAAGACTAGTTAAGGGCAAGGTAACGATGTGTGTTGCAGGTGATTCCAAGGTTGATAAGATCACCATCGCACACTCCCTTTACCTTCAGGATTAGTGTTGAACCTAAAATAAATGTTATTTGGTGCTTGCGTTGAGCATAAATATGATTGGATCATGTTTATTGCAATATGGTTATTCATTTAAGCCAAAGAATAATTGTTGTTCTATTTACATAAATAAAACCTTCTATGGTCATACACTCAATATAAATGGTTTGTTGAATCTCGATTGTAGTGATACACATATTCATAATATTGAAGCCAAAAGATGCAAAGTTAATAATGATAGTGCAACTTGTATGTGGCACTATTGTTTAGGTCATATTGGTGTAAAGAGCATGAAGAAACTCCATGCTGATGGGCTTTTGGAATCACTTGACTATGAATCACTTGATGCTTGCGAACCATGCCTCATGGGCAAGATGACTAAGACTACGTTCTCCGGAACAATGGAGCGAGCAACGGACTTATTGGAAATAATACATACTGATGTATGCGGTCTGATGAGTGTTGATGCTCGCGGTGGGTATCGTTATTTTCTGACCTTCACAGATGATTTGAGCATATATGGGTATATCTACTTGATGAAACATAAGTCTGAAACATTTGAAAAGTTCAAAGAATTTCAGAGTGAAGTGGAGAATCATCGTAACAAGAAAATAAAGTTTCTACGATCTGATCGTGGAGATGAAATATTTGAGTTACGAGTTTGGCCTTCAGTTGAAACAATGTCGAATAGTTTTGCAACTCACACCACCTGGAACACCATAGCATAATGGTGTGTCCGAACGTCATAACCATACTTTATTAGATATGGTCCGATCTATGATGTCTCTTACCGATTACAACTATCGTTTTGGGGTTATGATTTAGAGACAGTTGCATTCACGTTAAATAGGGCACCGTCTAAAAATCCGTTGAGATGACACCATATGAACTATGGTTTAGCAATAAACCTAAGTTGTCATTTCTTAAAGTTTGGGGTTGCGATGCTTATGTGAAAAAGTTTAGCCTAATAAGCTCAAACTCAAATCGAAGAAGTGCGTCTTCATAGGATACCCAAAAGAAACTGTTGGGTACACCTTCTATCATAGATCCGAAGGCAAGATTTTTGTTGCTAAGAATGGATCCTTTCTAGAGAAGGAGATTCTCTCGAAAGAAGTGAGTGGGAGGAAAGTAGAACTTGATGAGGTAATTGTACCTTCTCCAGAATTAGAAAGTAGTTCATCACAGAAATCAGTTCCAGTGATGCCTACACCAATTAGTGAGGAAGTCAATGATGATGATCATGAAACTTCAGATCAAGTGACTACCGAACCTTGTAGGTCAACCAGAGTACGTTCCGCACCAGAGTGGTACGGTAATCCTGTTCTGGAGGTCATGTTACTTGACCATGACGAACCTACGAACTATGAGGAAGCGATGATGAGCCGAGATTCCATGAAATGTCTTGAAGCCATGAAATCTGAGATGGGATCCATGTATTAGAACAAAGTATGGACTTTGATTGACTTGCCCGATGATTGCTGAGCCATTAAGAATAAATGGATTTTCAAGAAGAAGACTGACGCTGACGTTAATGTTACTGTCTACAAAGCTTGACTTGTTGCAAAAGGTTTTCGAAAAGTTCAAGGAGTTGACTACGCTGATACCTTCTCACCCGTAGCGATGCTTAAGTCCATCCGAATCATGTTAGCAATTGCCGCATTTTATGATTATGAAATTTGGCAAATGGATGTCAAAACTGCATTCCTTAATGGATTTCTTAAAGAAGAGTTGTATATGATACAACAAGAAGGTTTTGACAATCCTAAAGGTGCTAACAAAGTGTGCAAGCTCCAGCAGTCCATCTATGGACTGGTGCAACCATCTCGGAGTTGGAATATATGCTTTGATAAAGTGATCAAAGCATATGGTTTTATACAGACTTGCGGTGAAGTCTGTATTTACAAGAAAGTGAGTGGGAGCACTACAGCCTTTCTGATAAGTATATGTGAATGACATATTGTTGATCGGAAATGATGTAGAATTTTCTGGAAAGCATAAAGGAGTGTTTGGAAGGAGATTTTCAATGAAAGACCTCGGTGAAGCTACTTACATATTGAGCATCAAGATCTATAGAGATAGATCAAGACGCTTGATATATTTTTCAATGAGTACATACCTTGACAAGATTTTGAAGTAGTTCAAAATGGAACAGTCAAAGAAGGAGTTCTTGCCTGTGTTGCAAGGTGTGAAGTTGAGTAAAGACTCAAAACCCGACCACGGCAGAAAATAGAAAGAGAATGAAAAGTCATTCCCTATGCCTCAGCCATAGGTTCTATAAAGTATGCTATGTTGTGTACCAGACCTATTGTGTACCTCACCAAGAGTTTGGCAAGAGGGTACAATAGTGATCCACGAGTGGATCACCGGACATCGGTCAAAATTATCCTTAGTGGAATAAGGATATGTTTCTCGGTTATGGAGGTGACAAAAAGGTTCGTCGTAAAGAGTTACGTCGATGCAAGTTTTGACACCGATCTGGATGACTCTGAGTCTCAGTATGGATACATATTGAAATGGGAGCAATTAGCTAGAGTAGCTCCGTGCAGAGCAATGTAGACATAATTTTTTTTGCAAAATACTTATGGCTCTGAATATGGCAGACCTGTTGACTAAACTTCTCTCACAAGCAAAACATGATCACTCTTTGGGTGTTAATCACATAGCGATGTGAACTATATTATTGACTTTAGTAAACCCTTTGGGTATTAGTCACATGGAGATGTGAACTAATCACATAAAGATGTGAACTATTGGTGTGAAATCACATGACGGTGTGAACTAGATTATTGACTCTAGTGCAAGTGGGAGGCTGAAGGAAATATGCCCTAAAGGCAATAATAAAGTTGTTATTTATATTTCCTTATATCATGATAAATGTTTATTATTCATGCTAGAATTGTATTAACTGGAAACTTAGTACATGTGTGAATACATGGACAAACAGAGTGTCACTAGTATGCCTCTACTTGACTAGCTCGTTAATCAAAGATGGTTAAGTTTCCTAACCATAGACATGAGTTGTCATTTGATGAACGGGATCACATAATTAGAGAATGATGTGATTGACTTGACCCATCTGTTAGCTTAGCACGATGATCGTTTAGTTTGTTGTTATTGCTTTCTTCATAACTTATACATGTTCCTATGACTATGAGATTATGCAACTCCCGAATACCAGAGGAACACTTAGTGTGCTATCAAATGTCACAACATAACTGGGTGAATATTAAGACGCTCTACAGGTGTCTCCGATGGTGTTTGTTGAGTTGGCACAGATCAAGATTAGGATTTGTCACTCCATGTATCGGAGAGGTATCTTTGGGCCCTCTCAGTAATGCACATCACTATAAGCCTTGCAAGCAATGTGACTAATGAGTTAGTCCATTGATTTTGCATTACGGAACGAGTAAAGAGACTTGCCGGTAACGAGGTTGAACTAGGTATTGAGATACCGACGATCGAATCTCGGGTAAGTAACATACCGATGACAAAGGGAACAACGTATGTTGTTATGCGGTTTGACCGATAAAGATCTTCATAGAATATGTAGGAACCAATATGAGCATGCAGGTTCCGCTATTGGTTATTGACCGCAGATGAGTCTCGGTCATGTCTACATAGTTCTCGAACCCATAGGGTCCGCACGCTTAACGTTCGGTGACGATTGGTATTATGAGTTTATGTGTTTCGATGTACCGAAGGTAGTTCGGAGTCCCGGATATGATCATGGACATGATGAGGAGTCTCAAAATGGTTGAGACATAAAGATTGACATATTGGACGGATATGTTCGGACACCGGAAGTGTTCCGGAGAAGTTTCAGATAAAACCGGAGTGCCGAGGTTATCGGAACCCCCGGGGGAACTAATGGGCCTCGATGGGCCTTAGTGGAGAGAGAGAGAGGGGCAGCCAGGGCATGCAGGCCGCGCGCCCCCTCCCCCTTGAGTCTGAATTGGACTAGGAAGGGGGGCGGCGCCCCCCTTTTCCTTCCCCTCTCCCTCTCCTTCCTTCCCCCTCACTCCCTTTTGGTGGAAAGCTACTAGGACTTGGAGTCCTAGTAGGATTCCCCTCTTGGGGGTGTGCCAAGGAGGGCCGGCCTGCCTCCCCCTCCCTAGTTTATATACATTGGGAGGGGGCACCCTAGAACACACAAATTGACAGTTGTCTTTGCCGTGTGCGGTAACCCCCTCCACAGATTTCCACCTCGGTCATATTGTTGTAGTGCTTAGGCGAAGCCTTGCGTCGGTAACTTCATCATCACCGTCATCACGCCATCGTGCTGACGAAACTCTCCCTCGACCTCAGCTAGACCTAGAGTTCGTGGGACGTCACCGAGCTAAACGTGTGCAGATCGCGGAGGTGTCGTACCTTCGGTGCAAGGATCGGTCGGATCGTGAAGACGTATGACTACATCAACCGCGTTGTCATAACGCTTCCGCTTACGGTGTATGAGGGTACATGGAAAACACTCTCCCCTCTCGTTGTTATGCATCACCTAGATGGATCTTGCGTGTGCGTAGGAATTTTTTTGAAATTACTGCGTTCCCCAACACCTGGCATCACGAAAGAATAAGCTAGAGTTCTGGTTGAACCCTTCAGTGTGCAAGAACTTCAGGAGGTGATTTTCAACATGGAGAAAAACAAAAGCCCTGGACCAAATGGTCTACCCATAGAATTTTACCAGAATTTTTGGGAATTAACTAAATGGGATCTTAAAGGCCACTCTGGAACCCTGGATATTTCTAGGCTGAACTATGGGATTATTACTTTAATTCCTAAAGTTAAAGATGCCAGACAAATACATAAATTCAAACCAATTTGCCTGCTTAATGTGAGTTTCAAGATAATAACTAAAGTACTGATGAATAGACTCGGAAAGGTCATTAGGCCAATAATCTCCCCAAATCAGACAACATTCATAAAAAGGGAGATACATTATGGAAGGGGTGGTAGTGCTACATGAAGCTCTAAATATAATACATAAAAAGAAATAGAGTGTTTTGCTCTTCAAGGTAGATTTTAAAAAAGCATATGATAAGATCAAATGGCCTTTTGTGTATAAGATGATGAAACTTAAAAACTTCCCTGATTAATGGTGTGACTTGGTGATGCACACCATGGTGGGGGGACATGTTGGAGTTAAAGTGAATGATATTATTGGACCATATTTTAAAACCTTCAAAGGGCTGAGACAGGGAGATTCCTTGTCACCCTTGGTTTTTGATATTGCTGCAGATGCCTTAGCCATAATATTGGACAAAGCTATGTAGGAGGGGTTTGTGAAAGGGGTGCTCTCAGAGTTGAATGATTGTGAAGTAAACATGCTACAATATGCAGATGACACAATTTTTTTTGCTACAAGATGAGGAGGAGAGTGCAAAAAACTTGAAATTCATATTGACAACTGTTGAACAAATGTCTGGGCTGACCATTAATTTTCATAAGAGTGAAATTTTCTTATTTGGAGAGGATGTTAACAAGACTGGGATATACCAAGAGATATTTACATGTGAGGTAGGAAAGATACCCATTAAATACTTAGGATTACCAGTGGCTGATGTTAGATTGGGGAATAAATTCTGGAAGGGAGTTACAGAAAAAATTGAGAAGAGGTGTGCATGTTGGCAAGGCAGGCTTCTAAATATGGCCGGAAGAGTGACTTTGGTGCAAGCTTGCCTTACCAACATCCCACTTTTCATGATGTCCTTTTATCCTCTTCCTGTTGGAGTCAGGAAAAAGCAGATTTCTTTAGAGCCAGACTTGTGTGGCAAGAAGATGAAAATAAGAAGAAATATCATCTGGTTAATTGGAGAACATGCTGCCTACCAAAAGAATGGGGGGGCTTGGTATTATCAATCTAGATGTTATGAATAAATCTTTGTTAGCTAAGTGGCTATGGAAACTAGAAACTGAGTCGGGAACCTGGGTGGATATTCTGGAAAACAAATATATTCAGAATAAGTGTTTGTATGGACTAGAAAAGAAACCTAGAGACTCCCGGTTTTGGAGCAGTCTAATGGGAATTAAAAAATTATACTTTCAACATGTTAAGAAAAATTGGGTGATGGGAATGAGACTAGATTCTGGGAGGACTGGTGGGTAGGATCTAGACCTCTAAAAGATCTACACCCTAGGTTATATAATATCAGCTTTGATTGCAACATTTCTATGGCAGATGCTGTTAATAGAGGATGGCAAGGTTTTAGCTTTAGAACAACATTGACTAGAGAAGCAACAGAACTTTGGAATAGTCTAGAAACAAGATGTGAGGAGGTAAGGATGCATGGGAGAAAGATCAACCCCTGTGGATGCTTACTAAAAGCAGAAAGTTCTTGGTCAAATCTCTGTATTCTTTCCTGATCAATGATGGTGTGGGATTCTGAAAGCACAAGTGCTCCCTGGGTGATTTTGGTAATTATTGTCAACATATCTCTTGTTGGACTAATATTTTCATCTAGTATATTTCATATGAGTTCAACAGTGGAGTGCCTTGGACAAGAGGATGTGGAACCCCTTCAAGATGCTAAGGACAAAATTGGCAAAAGCTCAAGACTCTACATTTTCATTTCAGTGATCGAAGATCACGTTGAGTCCATAGGAAAGCCAATACTATTAAAAGGGGATGAGGTGTTTCTTAGTGGCTTGCTTGCTCAAAGTTCTTAGTGATATGCTCCAAATCCCTCAACCACTTTCTCATTTCCACATGTGTCCTAAACCTAAAGTAAAACTCGGCCCCACCGATTTGATCTATCCGGCACCACCGAGTTCACTTGACATAGTGATAACCCACAAGTATAGGGGATTGCAACAGTTTTCGAGGGTAGAGTATTCAACCCAAATTTATTGATTCGACACAAGGGGAGCTAAAGAATATTCTCAAGAATTAGCAGCAGAGTTGTCAATTCAACCACACCTGGAAACTTAGTATCTGTAGCAAAGTAATATGATAATAGCGGTAACGGTAGCAAAAGTAATAGTTTTGGTTTTATAGTGATTGTAACAGTAGCAACAGAGAAGTAAATAAGCGAAGAACAATATGTGAAAAGCTCGTAGTCAATGGATCAGTGATGGATAATTATGTCGGATGCGATTCCTCATGCAATAGTTATAACATAGGGTGACACAGAGCTAGCTCCAGTTCATCAATGTAATGTAGGCATGTATTCCGAATATAGTCATACGTGCTTATGGAAAAGAACTTGCATGACATCTTTTGTCCTACCCTCCTGTGGCAGCGGGGTCCTATTGGAAACTAAGGGATATTAAGGCCTCCTTTTAATAGAGTACCAGACCAAAGCACTAACACATAGTGAATACATGAACTCCTCAAACTACGGTCATCACTGGTAAGTATCCCGATTATTGTCACTTCGGGGTTAACGGATCATAACACCTAATAGGTGACTATTGACTTGCAAGATAGGATCAAGAACTCACATATATTCATGAAAACATAATAGGTTCAGATCTGAAATCGTGGCACTCGGGCCCTAGTGACAAGCATTAAGCATAGCAAAGTCATAGTAACATCAATCTCAGAACATAGTGGATACTAGGGATCAAACCCTAACAAAACTAACTTGATTACATGATAAATCTCATCCAACCCATCACCGTCCAGCAAGCCTACGATGAAATTACTCACGCACGGCGGTGAGCATCATCAAAGTGGTGGTGCAGGAAGGTTGATGATGACGATGGCGACGGATTCCCCTCTCCGGAGCCCTGAACGGACTCCAGATCAGCCCTCCCGGGAGATATTAGGGCTTGGCGGCGGCTCCGTATCGTAAAACACGATGAATCCTTCTCTCTGATTTTTTTCTCCCCGAACGTGAATATATGGAGTTGGAGTTGAGGTCAGTGGAGCACCAGGGGGCCCACAAGGCAGGGGGGCGCGCCCAGGGGGGTAGGCGCGCCCCCCACCCTCGTGGACAGGGTGTGGCGCCCTGGCCTTGATTCTTTCGCCAGTATTGTTTATATATTCCAAAAATATTCTCCGTTGATTTTCTGGTCATTCCGAGAACTTTTATTTCTGCACAAAAATAATACCATGGCAATTCTGCCGAAAACAATGTCAGTCCGGGTTAGTTCCATTCAAATCATGCAAGTTAGAGTCCAAAACAAGGGCAAAAGTGTTTGGAAAAGTAGATACGTTGGAGACATATCACATAGCCACTGCCAGAAACCCTAATTAATTCGGTCTCACCGATGGGATCTCGGTCTCACCGAGATGGACTTGCAAACTCTTTGTTGCCTGTTGCATCTATTTAGGTCTCACCGAGATATGCAGTCGGGCCCTCCGAGTTTGCTTGACTAACTCTCTATTTTGCTTATTACCAAAATCGGTCTCACCGAGTTTGTGTAATCGGTCAAACCGAGTTGAGGTTTTACCCTAACCCTAGCACATCGATCCCACCGAGTTGATCATATCGGTCCCACCGAAAACTCTAACGTTCACATTTTGAACCATATCGGACTGACCGAGTTTCTTGATTCGGTCCCACCGAGTTTGGTGAATTGTGTGTAATGGCTAGGTTTTGTGTGAAGGCTATATATACCCCTCCACCCATTCTCCATTAGGGGAGAGAGCCATCGGAATGTGCCTACACTTCCATCATTCATTTTCTGAGAGAGAATCACCTACTCATGTGTTGAGACCAAGATATTCCAATCCAACCACAAGAATCTTGATCTCTAGCCTTCCCCAGTTGCTTTCCACTCAAATCATCTTTCCATCATATCCAAATCTGTGAGAGAGAGTTGAGTGTTGGGGAGACTATCATTTGAAGCACAAGAGCAAGGAGTTCATCATCAACACACCATCTATTACCTTTTGGAGAGTGGTGTCTCCTAGATTGGTTAGGTGTCACTTGGGAGCCTCTGTCAAGATTGTGGAGTTGAACCAAGGAGTTTGTACGGGCAAGGAGATCGCCTACTTCATGAAGATCTACCCAAGTGAGGCAAGTCCTTCGTGGGCAACGACCATGGTGGGATAGACAGGGTTGCTTCTTCGTGGACCATTCATGGGTGGAGCCCTCCCTGGACTCGAGCAACCGTTACCCTTCATGGGTTGAAGTCTCCATCAACGTGAATGTACGATAGTACCACCTATCGGAACCATGCCAAAAATCTTCGTATCTCCAATTGCGTTTGCACTCTCCAATACCATCCCTTTACTTTCTTGCAAGTTGCATGCTTTACTTTCCGCTGCTCATATACTCTTTCCATGCTTGCTTGAAACGTATTGTGGATGTTTAAACTTGTGCTAAAACTCCACCTTAACTTAAAGAAATTAAAAACTGCTACTTTTCCTTGTTGAGGGTCTAATCACCCCCCCCCCCTCAAGACACCTCTTCTCGATCCTACAGATTCCCACATAAGTTTCTGTGGAAGATTGATTAAAATCCCATCCAAGATTGAAATGTTCTTTTGGCTGGTGGCCAGAAGAAGCATTTTGACCAAAGACAATTTGATCAAAAAGGATGAAAAGGGGGAAAGGAATGTGTATATTGTGTTAAAGATGAAAACATTGATCATCTTTTCTTTGAGTGTTCTGCGGCTAGACTGGTCTGGATTTTGATCAAATGTGCTTTAGATCTTAGAACCACACCAGTTAACTCAAATGGTTACTTGGGGGATGGCTGAAAACCTTTTAAAAACCTGAGAAAATTTTGGTTTTGGTAGGAAGCGTTGCTATATTCTGGGCTCTCTGGAAATGCAGAAATGGTATTATCTTCAGATCTAAAAAGGTATATGATCCAATGATATTCATTCAACTTATGTGCAATTGGATCGTTGACTGGTCGGTTTTGCAGAGAAAAAAGCCGGAGCAAAAACTACTGCAGCTGGGAGCAAAACTAATCAAGCGGGTGGCAAGTGAGATATACAAGGCGGCACAAGGGTGGATACTTGGAGTTCAGCGGCTTGAAGGATGACTCCAACGAAGAAGGAAAAAGCCTTACTCTCTCTGTTTATGCTATGTAATCTTGAACTTGTGGGAGAATAATCTCTGAAACTGGTGTAAGCGATGCATGCCTTTTGTATTCCCATGCAGCAAGTAGTTCTTAGCTTAGATTAGATTTGATGCATATCTTGAACCCGATGGCTGGACGGGGATCCCCTGGTTTGTGCTCGCTTTGGTTTCATTAATGAAATCGGAGGGAAACCTCTTTCGTTCAAAAAAAATATCCGAATACCTCAAATTAGAAACCTCAAATCCATATTATTACATGCAATGTGGCGATCTTTAAGCGGAGCTTGTCCGACTGCTGGTTGAGCTCCCCAGTGTGTTGGTCCGGTCGCCAACAAAGTAGAGTAGAGCATGGGACACGAGCAGGCTCACGGGACTCAAGGCGCCGTCGTCTCCCATGCCCTACTCTTCATCGTCGGAGTTCGGAACCCATTGGGTGCCAGTGGACGTTAGATCGATGATGGATCGGTCCTGGGACGAGTCGACGACATCCACCACTATGTTGTTGTGGCGCCCGGACTGGTGCACCATACGGGGCGGGAGAATGCGACTCAGCGTCACCAGCGTCCACCGTCGCGAGGGTTGCTGCCGCCTCCCGCGCCCGCTGCCTCGCACGGCGGGCACGCCGTGCCATGTTTGCGTTGGACGATGCCCATGGTGAGTCCACGACCTAGGTGCGCCAACAGAGAGGTTGTGCTTCCACCATTGTGTTCGGATACCAAACAGACTGTACCGCCTCCCCTGGGGCAACGACGGTTGCCCTAGCGCCGGATCCATGAGCCATTTGGGCGAATGCAATGGATTCCTGAAGGAATGAGTCCGAGCGCTGCCATGCACTGGCTCCTCCAGGATCAACGGAGCACAAGCCGGACGGCCATCTCCTCCTCGGGGACGCATGTGATGAGATCGGGGTCGAGGGATCTGGAGGTGATGGACTCGGATCCGCTGTCCGCCATGCCGGAGACGGCCGGACGCCGCTGGAGACGAGCTTGGGCGGCGGAGGGGAGGGGCTAGAGTTCATTCCGGGCCGGGTCCGATGTGGCGGGTGCGCCCGGACGCCCCGATATCCGCCCTATATTTGGGTTGTATATGAGGGGTGCCAGTCAGCCTAGGCGTTTGAGGCCCGTAAGCGCCCAATTAGGTCGAAATTTCGTGGCCGGACATTTGAGGAGGTTTGAGGTGTCCGGTTGTAGATGCTCTAGCGTGAACTTTTTATGGTGGAACCAACCCACACCGTGGTTCAAATTCTAGATGTGACACTAGTGTTCATATTTTTCTAAATAACTTTAGACTTTTCAACAATATTCATTCGGTGTTTGAGATGTTTTTATCAACTATGAGACACATGTGATGACTTTAATCTTAAAATGTTTTGCCGGCTCAGTATCTCGAAAGTGTTCATAGAAATATAATATGTGTGCGGGCGTTTATAAGGATAAGTGTATGTGAACATCTGCGATTCTAATACTGTACTAAGATAAAGTTACCTGACAATAATGTGGGGTGTGCAAACCATGTATAGATGACAAGCACGCAGGGTTACATAGCTGGCCTAATGACGGAGTACGGTACTGAAAGCAAATAATTAACTCACAAGTCAGAACGTACAATCATACATTGAGGACGTACAGACAAAATCATTAATCAAACTTTTCTAACTTTTAGCTGCTAACATCAGAGAAAAAATACTTTAACCTCGGACAAGTACAGATAAGATAAAAAATAGTACCATTGGTTTTGTTATGAAAATGTATATTCGTAATAATATAGAATTTCATAAATTTATGGAATTCTATACTACAATGAATTAAACCACCCAAGAAAAAACAGTACTCCCTCCAATTCATAGTATAAAGTTGTACTAAAATCTCCTACAATTAATATGAATTGAAGGAAGTACCATTGGATTTGTTATGGAAATGTATATTTATAATAGTGTAGAATGTCATATATTTAAATTGAACTATAAAAACGTCTTACATCTAGCAATTTGGAGGGGCGTTCATGCATGCGCTAAATTGCAGGTGGTGTGGTCCAGCCTTGTCCTCTCGCGACCCCTCCTCTGGTGACCCCCGTCTCGCCTCCCCTGGCGGCGGCGGGGGAACCCTAGCCGCGCCGCCGCGGCCCCCTCCCCACCTCGTCCCACCTCCTCGTCGTCGCCTGAGGCAGCCGCCGGGCAAGCCCAGGGCGCCAAGGATGGTGGTAGCGGGGCCTCGGTTGCCCTGCTTTCGTGTGGGGAACCCGGATCTGGAGGGCTCTATTGGCAAGGCACGGCCGGCTAGCAGCCGTGTGGGCAGTGGTTTTGGTGTCCCGGTTGCGCGGGCGGCGAGATCCGGTGGTCGTCGTCGGCCGGCGGCGGCCGGTGCGCGCGATCTGGCGCCTCCCCTCCTTCCCTATTTGGCGTGCGGGCCAGCCTGGTCAGGCCGCGCTTCCTCTTGGTCGCCGGTTCTGTACAGGAGGCGCTGGTGGTGGCGGGGATCTAGTTCGGGTGAAATCCCTGGCCGGCCTTGACTGGCCGCGTCGTTCCCTCCTTGAAGGCGTCTGTATGGACTGGTCTCCTCACTTCACCTTCCCCTAGGTCTCCCGGGCGAAAGCCCTAACTTTGTTGGGCGGCAGCGGCGCTCACGGCGTCGTTCCTTTCTTGAGGGCGCCACTTTGGGAACCTTGGGGTTGGTGGCGCTTGTGGGTGGTGGGCGACGGCGGTGATGCAGCCCTATTCTAGCATGGATTTACGTCAGTTGCTTGAAGATGGACTCGCGTAGGTGGAGGTCGTCAGCTGGCGTCGTGGTGGCGTTAATGGCGGAGGACCTGCCAAGACTCGCGTAGGTGGAGGTCGCCGTTTGGCGCCGTGGTGGCGCCGATGACGGAGGACCTGCCAAGGTTGTCACATCAATCTGCTCTGAAGATGGACCAGTGAAACACGGCGGCGGCGACACATGTGAGTGCGTCGGACCAGTTTGAACCTCGGACCTGGCAGATGGCTCGGTCGGGGCCTCCGCCTTTAGATGTTAGGCTTAGGTGAGAGGTCTAGGCATGTGGCTCAGCTTGCACCCCTTCATCATTTGGATAGAAGTAGCGGCAGATGTTGACAAGATGACAGATCCAGGTATATTGTTGTTCTACTTTGTAAGGTCCTTAACAATAAGTAATAAAATGACCGCATGCATCTCTTAGATGGATAGGCCGGGCGTCATTTCTTTTTTTTTTTTAAATACAGGTGATGCGGTAATCCTATCCTACAAAAGACAGGGGTCAGGGTGAGGACAGAGGACAACTCGGCGTACAGCGCGTACTACGTGATCGTGTCCACAGGCTTGTGGGTGTCCTGCAAAGCGATCCACAGTTCAAGCCCCAGCAGGAGAGGTTACTATGGTCCCTGGTCCCCTCGCAAAAAGAAAGAGATTACTATGGAACGTGGCAGGTGACAACAACAATGCACGACTGTACGGAAGGTTGCTTGGCGCCAATAACGATGGACACCGGAATTGATCACGCAGAAGTAAGGTCGCAAAAGGGAAAACTGAGCTATAACAATTAGGACGTACTACTCATTTGTTATTTTATTTTATTTTGCGATGAAGGGCGTACTACTCATTTGTTATTTCAAAAAGATAGGGACATTCCAACACCGCCATACACACATTTCCAAACGGAGGAAATTATCCTGCTAAAAGTTCCTACTGCCTCCCAGAGGAGTTGCGGTGGACCGAGCAGCAGCCGGACAACACTGCACCACAATGGCGGAGGCCATGGGCGTGCTGTGGAAGATGTTCACCGGCCAGGGCGTCCCCCGACGCCGCCATCGATGTCCACCTGCAGCCTGCCGGCGTGCCGCGGTGGTGCTGACCGGCGTCTACAACCTCTCGGAATGAGGCCAGCTCCGGGTAATTGGCTGAGGCCAAGATCTCAACCACCACACCGGCGATCAATGCATGAGACATACTCCTACTACATCACGGAATTATTGGCCGGTCCAGCTGACGTGTCCCACCCTGACTAACCCTGCTTGCAGGTGCCGGTTGGCGCGCGGGCCTACTTCACCTGGCCGCTACAATGGCTACGTCCATGGGGCTTATTTTGCTGGTATGAACTCCCCCGATACTCTGATGAACAGCGTATTCAACACTGTGGAGTTCAATGTCCGTCCCAAGTATGACGACCAGCAGATCGCAGAGGTACATAGCCTCTTTGATCTGCATGATATCAAAAGTATCCAAATAATAAATGTCACACGTGTGAATGAAGCACTCCGGCCCTGATGTTTTTTACAGCTAAAATAGTCATCCGAAAAGAAAAAACAAACAAAAAACTGAAACTTGCTATAAAAGAAAGTTGCTATCCTCGGTCACTAAAACAGCCATAAAAATGTTCGGAGTTGTCATGTGTTTGTGCCACACGTGTGGAACTTATCAAGGTATAGGAATAGAAAAAACCAAGAGCAGGGAGGATAACATTGCATGGTACCCGGAGAGTGATGGACAATTTTCATCCAGAGCGGCCTACGCAGCGCTGTTCGACCAAAGTAGTTGTAGACTTGTTGCGGTGTCAAAACTATTGTGCTGAAGGTTATCTACGTCCCGCTTTATAGATAAAGCAACGATTCATATAATTATAGCCTTGCTGCGGTGCTAAAGTTGTTGGGCTTGATTGTGTTGTGGCCCCAGCCTTCGTTCATGATTCGGAGTTTGGATGTTGGTTGTATGGATCGTTACTTTATCTATAAAGCAGGGCGAAAGCCTATTGCAAAAACAGGGCCGGCCCTGGGGCATGGGCAGAGGGCGGCGGCCCAGGGTCCAAGCCGAAGGGGGGCCCATGATGTGTATACATATAGAGTATAAGCAAAAAAATAGATAAGGAAAAAATTGTGTGGAAAAATAAATGAGATGTGCTTGGCCCGTCAGGTAGCTAGGTAGAAAGTTAAAAAAAAGGTAGCTAGGTAGAGATTAGCGAAGCATCAGCCACGACGGCCGCACAGCGCACGCGTATACATGTGAAACAAATCAATCGGAAGATCTCGCTTGTGCCTTCAATCGTCGGTTCGTCTTTCGTCGTATCGTCGGCCCGTCGCTCCGCCGCTAAGCACCTTGGCCGCTCGTTGTCGCTACTGTGCGCGGCAGTCCGGCAGACTGTTGTTGCGCTGTGCGGCCGTGCCGGCAACCCGGCCATCCGGCAATAGGTTAATACGTTATACGTATGTGAGCGTCAGGACTCAGGACAGTACGTATCCACGACTCCTGATCCATTCATCGATCCCTCAATTTGAGTAGTTTCTTTACTATGTATTCAACTATCCATCTGAAGTTTCAAAATTTTTATGTATACTCTTCTACATAGTATACATTCAAACATCTTAATCTTTAGTCATTCTATGTCCATATCTAGGGTTTCGATCATCCGATCTATAAATTTCTAATTCTTTATATACTCTTTACTTTTATATAATTTTAGGACACAGCATGCTACGTTGCCTAAGCGCTTTTTCGGATGATAACTCATCTGATGTTGATCTTGATAGTGCCCTTAATGACTTTGCATCAAGAAACGCCCGAAGAAACCTTTTTTGAAGCAATGGAGTATTATTGTTGTCAATGGAGTGAGTCGAATTTGTTTCTTTTTTGAGGTAATCATGTCATTTTAGTTTTATTTTGCTATCTTTTGAGTATTTCTGTCGTAATATGGCATTGTCCAATAATTATAATAGTCAAATTTCAAACTAAAGATGTGTGATTAAAAGATTACTCTTATATATATGTTTATGTATCACACGCACACATACATATATATGATCTTACGACATAAAGGTCCATATCGTCGAGTTCGCCTAGGGCCTTCCAAAACACAGGGCCGGCCCTGTGCAAAAAAGATTAGTTGTTTGGCAAAGTAATTGTGGCCACCTGGCCATCAATAAAAGTAGGGTGGAGAGACGATACCTACGCGGTAGCACAGCCGGTCACAGGAGGCAGAAGCAGGCTTTCACGCCGACGATGATTTTGGTGGCTGGAGCGGCCGTGAGCCGGTGAAAAGGCTGAAACGCTAATGTCGGCTTCATGCGGCTGGTCTTGGGATCCTAATGGATGCTAATTTCTTTGTGAATTAGGTGAAAGAAAAAAGCTAACTGTAAAAGCCACACTATCACAACCTGCTTCTCAGCTAAAGTACGGTCGGCCCTACAAACAACTTCGAGTTGTGAGGTCACAACAGATGCTAAATAGTTGTTTGTTTGGGTTAAAAATAGTCATCCGTTGCTCCTGGAGGCCCAAACAAACAGGACCGAACATCATCCGGCAAACGCAACGCTGGCCAACCGGCCTCTTGTCGTCGCGACGCCTAGCCAAATGACCCTCAAGGCCTGGTGGCCCGATGTCGCCACCTCCAGCCGGATGGCCCTCTCCAACCACCCGACACACGTCGCACCAAGCCGTGCGCTCTTGCGGGCCCGGCTCACGTGAACCAACCAGCCCGGCCACCTGAGCCTGGTGTGGGGCGAGCGACGCTGACAGGCGGACCCAGCCTCCTCGTCACGTGTGGGGCAGCATGCGAGGGCAGACGCGGGTGCGGCCGAACACAAGACGCTGACAGGTGGCCCCGGCCTTCTTGTCACGCGCGGGGTGCGTGCTGGCGCGACCAAAGCACCACATGACAGCGGCCTCGACCGCGCTCGTGGCCCACCCGTCATGGACCCCGAGGCAAGTCGCCTGGGTGCGCGTCATCTGGGAAGATCAGACGGCGCAGAGAGCCAGCCGCGGGAGGCCGGCACCAGACGGATGGTGCGGAGGCTCTCCGGGGAGGCAGGTACTCCAACATTCTTTATAGGAGTAATTTGTGTTCCGCGCTAACAATATATGCATCCAAGATAGCTTCATTCGTCTTTTGTTATTTTGGGAGGTTCATGGAGGAGGTTTGATGAGTCATTTCGGCGTGAAGAAGATCAATGATGTGCCCGTTGAACACTTCTTTTGGCCGAGGATGCGATGGGATGTTGAGAGATTCATTGTTGGATGCATTACATGCTAAAAAGCTAAGTCGCGACTTAATCCTCATTGTTTATAGGTCTCTTTCTGTTCCTAGTGTACATTGGGAAGATATGTCCATATACTTTGCGTTCGGATTACCTCAAACAAAGAAGGGGAGGGATAGTATTTTCGTAGTCGTCGACAGATTTTTCAAGAAGATGATTTTTATACCTTGTTACAAGAATGATGACCCTATACATGTTGCTAATTTATTCTTTTGTGAAATTGTTCGTCTATGTGGTGTGTCAACTACAATTATTTCATATCATGGATTCGTCGTACCAATTTTCTTAGCCACTTTTGGAGATGTTTATTGGTTATGTTGTACTTGGTGTTATATGTCGTGCACCCACTAATTTGTTACCTCTTTCATCTTTAGAGAAGGTTAATTTTGATGCTACGAAATATGCCGAACTAATGTTGAAATGCATGAGATGATGAAGGAAAACATAGAGTGCATGAATGCTAAGTACAAACTTGTGGGTGATAAGGATAGAAAGCATGTTATGTTTAACTTATCTGGGTGCATTTACATAAAGATAGATTTCCTGAGTTGCACAAATCTAAACTAATGCCAGGGGATGATGGTCCATTTAAGGTCTTAGAGAAAAGATAAATGATAATGCATACAAACTTGAGTTGCAGCATAAAAGGATGCATGCAGGAGGGGGATAACAAAACATTCAGTACCTATGCCTATATACATGATGTTTGTTATATAGCAAGCTCTTAGATCAATCATCAATGCATACGAGTATGGCACATTGAACAACAAAATAGTACATGTATGATATACCACATATTTGCTTGATTGTTTTACAGTACATCACAGAACTCCGACAAGACCTCTGTGAATCAAAATTAGCTTCCTTTCACTATATCACTTGTGTTATACATATACAGGTCAGCTGTGCATATACAACTCTACTTGACTTCCTACGAGGGTAAATGGGTAAGGCCGTATCAGAAATGTTTTTTTTTTAACGAACTGCTTCTGAAACAATCTATTCACATAGTTAACTTTCAGGCTCTGCTGTCTGTGTAAGAACTGCAAACTGTTGGCAGCAGCTAAAGCATGTCTCACCACAAGCAGACGGCAACAGATCATGCCGATTCCCCTCTCTGTTTGGGCTCTTCAAACAAATTTTGATGGAATGAGTAATCTACTGTCATACTGTACAGAGGTTAGCTTCCACCTACAAATTTTCCGCACACAGAAAAATCAGCGTCATTCTTTCCCGTGGCAAAACAAATAGCGCTGATTCATACAGAGCAATAAAAACAGTATGCTTTCTGACAGTGCCACATAAAAAGTTATACCAGATTCATTGCATTTAGTTTCCACTCGGTGGTAATAATTCATTTGACATGGAAGCAATGAAATGCATCATATAAACTTACTTTCCTGGCATTGGTTTGATAAGAACTCTGCTATAGGTTAACGTGACATTAGAAACCACAATAATGAACACTAAGGATCAATAGCTGCATTGAAAAGGGTACCGTTTCTTGACGTAAGATCCTTCTCGACTAAGGAAAAGAGCTCCTTCAATCTATTCGAGGTGTTGGACATGATATTTTTTGTGATCTTCTTTTGTTGCTTGGTGCTTTTCAACCAGGCAATCCCCAATAAAACCTGCACGCTGCAGGTGTTTGGTTTTGACGGTATGTTCGCCATATGATACTTTAGCTGGAGCTGCAAGTTAAGAACCATTGTGATCAACAGTATTCTATCTACCAGTTCAGCAAAAGGATTGACAGAACAAGCATACAGTAATACCACTTCAGTTCTTATGTTTTAGCTCAGAGCTAAGGTTACAACTATTCAGAATGGTCACAAACTCTTGATAATGGTTAGCATAGTACAAACCATTTAAGAATAAATGTGGGAAGGGGGAGTCTTACATTAAAGTAGTCCCCAAGTAGAACACCTTGGAGGGTCATCACCTCTTCAATGGCCCAGCCATCTTGGTTCACTAGGGCATACTTCTGCTGAGTGGTGCTTGCTTCTCCTCCATATCGAGACAATGCTTTGTCAAACTTGTAGCTGATTTGCCGCTTGAATATATTTCTGCTTACAAGTTCCCATTCTGTTGATGAGTAGTCCAGACAGCCAGTCTTTTGCATCACTTTGTGTTCCAACTGACCTCCTGAAAACATCTCCATCAAGGACTCAACCTGAAAATTTAGATATATGTAAGGAATCCCAAAACAAATTTTAGTGTGAAAATGAATTGTGACAAGCTCACGCAAAATAAAAGTGGCACTCACGTCCACAGAAAGAACTGATGAGAATATTTCAGACATTTTGACATCCTCATGGGTAAATAAGGATCCACATTCTTCCGCCTGGAGTTCTTTTGGTTCAGACTCCTCAATTACCTCTCCTTTCTGTTCTTGACCCGGTGATCGCATTTTCCAAATCCCCATGATTATTCTGTCAGATAAAGATTTCTTGGTGTGATACATTCATATGCAAACTAGCAGAATAGCTTAGTACAGGATGGGATAGCAAGATCCGATCAACTATCTGCAGAACCATAATCAGTAGAAAATAGAAACCTATTGTTACTACATTTTCTTATTTGTATACCGTGAGGTTGTGAGTGTATAGAAGAACCTGAATACAGTGGGCCAGCCTTGGGCAGATTCCTTTTTTTTTTGGAAACAGTGGGCCAATTTTGACTTGCTTGGCTCAAGGGACTAGACTAGTCAAGATTAGTCAGCTACTAGTTAACCAGTCGCTCGGCTGTGCCAACCAATAGAGTCGAGGTGCCCAGTTAACACCCAGGTTACGACTGGTACACTTGTCAACGCGACTAGTCGCTCGACGCTTAATATTGGGTTCAAATCCCCCAAAAGACTAAAATGTTAAAGTTGTCCTATCTTATAATGGGAATTATGCTGAAATGTGTCCATTTATAGTTTTCGACCTTTCGTCACTGCAGGTCAAGCCGGCTTTGGGCTTGTAATCTGCAAACCAAAGCCACATCAGGCCAGCGTACCCATGAACATGTTATCCTTGAACTTCACAAAATAAGATCTAGAGTTATCTTATTTTATTTAGAAATTTTGATCTGAAGTTCTGAAGAATAAAATATATGCTTGGCCTAGATGTCTCACTGGACCTCAAAAACAAACAAATGAAAGGTACCTGTGAGCATCATTGAACGAAACAAAGGACTGAAAATGGAACTTGAGTCTTCCATGATGATCTGTTGCCTTGGCACCATGTTTTGCTTCTGACCCTCTATCCTTTCTAAGGATAACCATCAAGGATGGGCTGCCAATTGACAGTGTAGGAGGGATAACCTGGATATCATCAACGTCTTCCCACAGAAAGAAAAACTTGGTCTTGTGACCAAATATATTAGAGTAGAATCCAATTATTCTTGGAGAAAAAAATACCCGTCCCTGTAAAAGAGTCAGTTCTCTGTAAATATTGACAGAACAAAATGGAGAAAGTACAAAATATTGGCAACTGTCAAGTGAGTCACAAACGAATGCAAAACGATTCTCCTTGGTAGTATGGTACATACATGTACAGGTCTACTTGGTACAATTAAAATAATAGTAGCATCTTTGACACATAAGTAAACAATCAGAAAAGTAAATACCTGAAGTGGCATCTTCCGTTTTAGATGACAGGTGAAATCATCGATGAGGAATTCTTCAGGAGGGAGGTTAAAGAGCTTTCGGAATGCTAAATTTGTTTGTGCTGACCGCAAATTTATCTACACATTATATCATATGTAATTTCAGAAATAGAAGAGATGATGAAAAACAAATCAGACAAAAAGTTAGGTCCTTACCTTCTTACCGACTTCATTCCCCATCTTTGCCAGGTAATTCAGAACAACTTCAGTTCCTCTCGAGTTGTTCAAAAATATTCTCAAATGTAGCTTAGGGTTGCTTGCTGGATCACACTTCCCATCAAGAGGAACCCATATGTCCATTAAATCTGACAAATTGCTCTTCAGGAAGTTCACTTCGGCGTGACCAATGGGAGCTTCATCTAATTGATTTGAATCATGAATAGCTACATCCATCCTTGATGGTGGATCATCCATTGCATCAAATTCAAATATCTCTAGAAATTCAAGCATCAATGGGTCAGCTACACTATGCATATGCGAAGGTCAGTACCGTCAGTTCATGCAATACTGTGTAGCACAAAGGATCGGCTGCTCTTCCCAGCTGAGAACAAAGCAACATGAAGGGGAAAGAAACTAACCGTTCCATTTTGGATCAGATGCGTGGAATTTAATTGAGCTTGTTTTCCTCTTCGTGTTGCAGGTAAAAACAGCATATAGGTCAAATGGTTTAGATGAACCAGCAGATAGTATACCAGTACCCTCAATAAGTGCAACAGTCAGTAACCAGCCATCTCCATGAGCTTTGACTCCATGATCACTACCTAATACAGGAAGAAGAAAAAGACAAATATTGCTCAACTGTTACCGAAATTTAAAGCAAATCAAGTAGCACTACAATACCAGAACATATGTGTAGAGCGAAATGTCCATTGGTTGCAGTAGAAGACAATTCACCTCATCTCCTTTTAGAATAACACTTTCACTCTTAGAGCATATCTATATCTATACCATCTATTTCTATTCCATTATATAGTGTATGAATAGCTTTGAATATCGTCCGTTGGATAAAGTCAATCTGACGTGAGAGAGATGGCAAATCCGAGCACTTGTGGCCGTCGGATTTCTCTTTACTACACCAGATTCTGCCACATATACTATCTAGAAGATTCTATGGTTATACTAAAGCCCAATGGATATTATGCACAAATCACGAAACACACTTCTATTTTATTCTAGACTCTTCTATAATTAAACACTCCTAAGTTCTTCTTTTCTAACAGAACTGTCATTGATTTTTACTTTTGTGAAAAAAAATCATTGTGTTCAAGGCTACGGCCTTACATCATAAACCACATTTATCTTTGTGATGCAGCATTAGGTATTCATGTTATTTTCTATTGAAAATTCAATACGAAGTAATTAAAAGAGACTGCCTAGACAAAATGTGCTCGATATATTTTACCCGAGTTTTGTGTAGCATATACGATGCAGTTTTCAAGTATTTTGTAGCTATAATTTGATTTATTTTTTATGGAATGGACTAAGAGAATTAAATATGCATCTTATACTTGATGCATGTGCCTCAAATTTTCATTTGACTATTACAATTCAGTATGTCGATCTTTGGCCGTACTTTGATTATCTAAGCTCTCACGTGCAATGCACATATTACTTACTAGAAACTTCCTCCGTCCGGAATTACTTGTCGCTCAAATGGATGTATCTAGACATATTTTAGTGCTAGATACATCCGTTTGAGCGACAAGTAATTCCAGGCGCAGGGAGTACAACAGAAAGAGAACATAAAACTAATCAAGAATATACAGATTCATGTGCAACAGTTTTGAAGTAGATAATAACATAGGGCCTAAGATATCTACCTCTTTGTCTCCATGCATTCAAGAAGCGCTTTATTACTTTCAGGATGGTCTGTCCCTGAAGGATCAAGACAGCACAAACCACAACCTCTCCAATTGAATCTGGAAGGTCAATGCCAAAATATTCAAGCCCATTCATCACTTTGGGCCTTGATAAATGAAGGTGAACTATAACATATATCCCTATGATAACAGAGAATATGAATGTGAAGTTCCCAAGGAAGCGGACAATCAACCTCCAGCTTGGTTCTTTATGTGCTTGTAGTGAGGCTAAAATCTTTGCTTTGTTTGAATTGGCATCATCAAGCTCAGCTACTTTAAACCTTTGGGACAGTACTTCAGAAAATTGTGCAAAACCTTCTGACATGCCTTGTTTTGCACCACTCTCAATCATTCCTTTCATCATTGTGCTCTGAAGAAAGTTGATCCGCCAACTTACAGTAAGATGTGCTGTTTGCTCTTCAGATGATAACTGGGGACCTGGCGTTATACAGTACAATATCTCTATCTTGAAACAACTGCCATAAGGAACATCAGGAGTGCTAACAATAGACAAAACAGCGAAAGAATTCCCAGCTGCTTTTAAGTATTTCTGCTCTTCTGTGGCTTTGCAAGCTTTAACCAGCTTACTAGCGGCCTTTATGTAACTTAATGTTCTTCGCAAACAACCATCGTTGCTATCGATCTTCCATGGTTCAATCTGAAATCCACTTGTTCCTTGAAGCTCTGCTACTGCTGGCCAGAAATCTGAATTTGGAGTAAACAAGAGGGAATTCAGTCCAGCTGGTGCGATAACATAAGATTCGTCAACTAGAACGCCGTTAGACAATTTTGCTGGCATTTCACAGCCTTGATCTTTGGACTCCATGATTTTCAGTAGCTCATCAAGGTTTGACTCGGATGGCGTGCCATTCTCGGGACTTTCACGGTCTACAGAGCAAACTTTTGGCTCTTCGGACTGCTCCACCACCGACTCGGCGTCAGAGGCAACGATGGAAGGCAGATTAGTATCAGCAGGTTTCCCAAAGAAATAGCGAGACAAGACCTCTACCACCGACGACGTATTCGCCATCGCATCATTACAAACAGCGGTTCCAGGTTCAGTGACTGCTTGGTCAATGCTGGTCTGGGGCGGTTGGTCTACAGCACCATCCCCCAATCGTTCCGTACTTCCCTGCGATGATCGGTCCAAACTGGCAAGGGCTGACATGTCAATGTAGCTATTGCTGGTTGACAAAGCTCCATCTTTGTTCCCAATTGACCTGTCTGAACTGGACGCCATGCCATCCGAAGTGGGTTGTGGTAGCTGGTGTGATTCTTCGGACACGTGCGCGCGCGTAGACAAGGATATGCGCAGGCAAATTTCCCCTGCACATGGAAGAAATTCAAATTAAATGGTGCCAAGATTACAACATATCTTAGAATATGATATCTAAGACATCTTATATACCTGTGCGTGCATGTCACAATTGCTTAGTGCTTACACAAATTCAAAACGAAACCATAAGAGAGGAGAGGGGGAAACGTGGAGGAGATGAATGCGGTGATGGGCAAGGCAATAATAATAGCATACCGCGTTCTTTCTTCTTGGACTTCTTGCTCTTGGGCTGGAGCTGGTACCAGGCGGTGCCGAGGGAGAGGTCCGGGGCCTCCATGACCATGGAGAGCGGCACCTTGACCTTGCCGAGGAGGTCGTTGGTGAAGTACTTGTCCTCGTTGAGCACGGATACGGAGAGCTCCTCGGTGACGTCGCCGACGAGGAAGCTGAACTCCTCGTCCCAGACGGGGGTGAGGCTCTTCTTGACGACGGCCGTCTTGGCGCGGCGCTTGCCGAGCTGCAGCTTGACGAAGGGGTCGCTGGAGCCGTTGAGGTGCACCGGCAGCAGGGCCCGCGCCTCGACGACGCGCACCAGCAGCTTCATCGACGACCCGGCAATCTGCCGAGCGCTCCCCGCGCACTCCGCCTTCCCCACCGACGACGTTAGGCTCTTGAGCTTCGTCATGCGCGGATCGCGGCGGCGACCATCAAATCAAATCAAAATGCGAGCAGACATGCACGATCGATCGATCGATCGATCGATCTTTCCAAATCTTTTGAGCTGACAATTTCGAGGGAGGAAAGGGATCAGAGTTCTTGGGTCGCCATGTCTGTTTGGTTCCTTCCTTGCGCCGAAACGGTGGGAGGGGTGGGGGGTGGTTTCCCCGCGCCCGCCCGGGTGCTCGCTAATTTTGGTTTTGGGCACTCACGTGCGCTTTGAGATTGGTGCTGGCCGTCGGATCGGAGAGGACGCTGGGGAAGGAAGGAGCGGCGTTTCGGCCCAACACGTGGCTTCAAGGTTTCCTTTTCGTCCGTGTAAAAATAGAACAAACGATCAATTTAGCATGGGGTAAAAAAGCAAGGCTTGCCTCAAATAGAGGAGCGGAGAATGGACAAAGCAGCCTAATATTCGTCACCCTGGGTGAGGAATAGTTATTCGTCACCCTGAGTGAGGAATAGTTATTTTTCACCCCCTCTCTATTTTAACGTCAGTGCATCGTATTTTTAAGTTTCGTAAATTTTGTCTTATTTCATACGTAAAAAGAGAACGTAAGAAAATATACACTCGCCATAAAAAATATTTTATGTTATGTAAAACCATAATGTAAAACATACATAAAATGCTATATTGTTGGTCTTATAACCTATTTTTTTATTTTCTTATACCAAAATTTATGTAGCGAATCAATATGAATGTAACCATTTGTATTCCAAACGTAATTTATTTATAAAGCTATCGTAAGATTACCTCAAGTGAAGAATTACTTATTCTGCATCCTGGGTGATGAATAGTATTAGTATTAGGTAAAACTGTGTCTACCATAGCTTGCCACAGAACTAGTTAAGTTTTCTTAAACTTCTAACGGTTCAAAAGTTATCAAAAAATATGAAATAAATATGGGAGTATCTCTCTAATGTAATAAGATGATCCAATGGAGGGATTGTCAAAATATGCATCTATGTGTCCTCGACAAAAATAATAAGCATTTCAGCTCAGTGCGACATAAATATATACGGAACTATTTGTTTTTTTTGTCCAGGACACATACAGTCGTATTTTTTAATCCCTCCGTTGGATCATGTTATATTATAGGTGTGTTGGTTCAGCATTTTTTTCAGAATTTTTGAGAACTTTTGCACCGTTGAAACCCTTAACTAGTTCTATGGCAAGCACTTGTAGAAAATCCTACTCCCCAGGACTTAGCAATATTTGATTGATCACAATTCGGTATATTCCATTTATGATAAAGGTTCCTAAGGAATTCATTATAGGAATGTTTTTGATAGAAATGGTTTGCTTTTGCACATCTAAACCAAAAATTAATCTCGCAGATACATATAATTCAAAAGAATTGAGTACTCTGTTTCACCACGGGCATGTGAAATTCCACGTGAATCAGGTCGTTTTCAGCAGGAAACGGAATGCGTCCCCTACGGAGCCAAGTACCACTGCACATTTCTTGATTCCCTCCCACGGGCAGAGAGAAGCGCAGGCAGAAGCACACGCTGCAAATCTTCCTTTAAGCACATTTCTTGATTCTCAGGTAGAGTAACAGGACGAGGTTCCTTTTCGCATTCTCAGGTAAAGTAACAGGAAGAAATTGCAAGTGTTGCCACATTTTTTTGATTCCACAATCGAGGCACAGTAACTTGAGAAGGAAACAAGTTTGTAAATCTAAGAAACCAGTCAGTTCCAGACCTGTCTCAACTTTTGATTACATCCAACTTGCGCGGCAAAGGCAGTCGTCCCACAACATATAAAAGGTAGAAACACATGATGTTCTATATCGTCGGGTCCGGGGGTGACAAACTCCGCCATGGTACAAGAAAACAGACAGTGTTTCGTTTCGCCTGACAGTCTCCTACTCTCATCTTAGTCCTTGCCAAAGTCGGCGCTGTAGTGTGCGCTGGACTCGAGCTTCTTGGCGTCATTCAACTTCCGCACCGCCTGCAACCATTTTGCCAGACATTGTAGTGAGTACCTGACTCAATTGTATTAGGATGAACAGGTAGAAAGGAATAGCAATCGACACCCCACCTTCATGAAGTCTTCGTGGATGACATAGTCCCGCTCTGCTCGAATGGCGGCCATGCCAGCCTCAGTGCAGACATTGCGAAGATCGGCGCCATTGAAGCCCTGGAACCATACGAGTTAAGGCTTCAGAAACACCAGCATGATGAGGTGGTAGTTAGCTTAACTATAAGAGTAACTCACCTCGGCCAACTTAACCACAGCCTCATAATCAATTTCACCATGCTTGGCGATACCAGCAGCGTGGATTTTCAGGACCTCGGTCCTGGATTGCTCATTCGGCAGCGGAATCTCTATCTTCCGGTCTAGGCGTCCAGGACGAAGGAGCGCAGGGTCCAAGACATCAGGCCGGTTCGTCGCCATGATCATCTTCACCTGTATAAGCAGTGGCACGCATGATTCACATAAGCAGATATTCAGCAACTCACAACACATGTACACTCCATAATAATAATTTAAGACAATCAATCAGGGACAACCAGCATATCTTCAACTTTCAAGTTCTTTTTTCTAATAAATATCTTTCTCAGGTTTCTACACAAAAGTTTCTCTTCCCCAAGATTAACACTGACCTCCTAATCAACTACTCGATACAACAACTTTATGATGTAGGAAAGGCGGGTAGTTCATAGGGCAACTAAAGATAGATTGACTGTAACTAGAGTGCAGTGCGGTGCACATTAAGAATTCAGCATTCAATTGATCAGTATTCAGTAAGCATTGTATCACTGTACAATACCTACTCTTATTCAATAAACATATGTTTCACCATAGCTGCCACAAAACAGAAAATAATGTGTACCTTTCCGAGCTCATCGAATCCATCCAACTGATTTAGGAGCTCCATCAATGTCCGTTGTATTTCACGATCTGCACTAGTGCCCTCACTGAATCTTCGGCCACCAATGGCATCAATCTCATCCATGAAAATAATACATGGCTAAACAAAAGGATCAGAAAAGAAGATAATGTTAATGAGCGATATTAGTACAAAATAGAAGAGAAACAAACATATAACTTAAAATGCATTCACAGATGTGCATAGTAGCAACTTAAAATGCAAAGATCTTCTCCATGGACTTTTCTGGCAGAGTAAACATAGAGTTTGGGTGCTCTGTATCGCAGACTGCTAGCAACTTTTGCTCTCCTAATGAATGGAGAATCTACAGCTAATTCACGCACAAACCTAATCTAACAACTGGAGCAGAATATATTTGGCAATGAGGGAACAAATGTAATAGCTTACATTATTATGATTTTAACAGCTTTCAAATAATAGACAGAATATTAAGGATTACTAGTAAATGTACAAAGAAACAGAACATAATGAGACTTACTTGATGCTCACGTGCATAGTTAAACATTTCTCTTATAAGACGGGCACTTTCACCAATATATTTGTCAATGATAGCACTTGAAACGATCTGCATTAGCAGAACACATTAGTTCAACATAGTACCATAATGATATATCCAGATAAAAGGTTGCTAATAAATAACAGCATTAAAGAAAAGAAAAGCAGACCTTCAAAAAGTTAGCATCGATGTTGCTAGCAATGGCTCTAGCAAGCAATGTCTTTCCCGTTCCAGGTGGGCCATAGAGCAGAACACCCTTGAATGAGTAAAGTAGCAGTTAGTACATCTCAGGATGGTGATAATTGTATCATTATTTGTCTAAGCTAATTGCATAATACGGCACATCTTTTCTTCAAACTACCTTTGGTGGTTTAATCCCAACGCGAAGAAACAATTCTGGATTCATAAGAGGTAACTCGATGGACTCCCGCAGCTCCCTTATTTGATCCGACAGTCCACCTACAGCTGAGTAACTGACATTGCCGGGGTCTTCGTGTAGCATATTATAGACCACGGGGTCAACCTAAGCAAAGGAAATTAGTACAATCTTAGTGTAACCCCTCACATTAGAAACAGAATTTCAAAACTGTACTGAACTAAAACATAAACGAAAAATCAACAATCACATACCTCACGTGGTAGAGTGCGCATTATTGTTAATGTTGTCATGTCAAGGACAACTCGTGTTGCAGCTGTCAGCTTTTCTTTGTCAACTTTGCTTCTGCAGCCAACCACATAACGTGGGCCACTACTGGCTTTGACGATAACTACAACAAAAACAAGTTTCAGTTGCTTTGCTAAAACTAAGTACATTGTTGCTGAATTGAGAAGGAAAGGTTCAGTTTGTCTAATTCACATCTAGATGTTTTTTAAGGATGTCACATCTAATCTCCCACAAATATATAATGCAGCAACAAGAAACAAAAAATAAACTAAAAGGGCAGCCCCAGTGCATGTAGCTCCCGCTTGCGCAGGGTCTGGGGAAGGGTCCGACCACTTTGGGTCTATTGTACGCAGCCTTTCCCTACATTTCTGTAAGAGGCTGTTTCCAGGACTTGAACCCGTGACCTCATGGTCACAAGGCAGCAGCTTTACCACTGCGCCAAGGCTCCCCTTCAAACAAAAAATAAACTAGGACAAAAAAAATAGACCACAAACAGAGTGGACATCAGCTTAGATGTGACATAGTTATGTCACATCTAGATGTGTCCTAGACAGACCCGGAAAGGTTTACTGCCATGAGCAAACATATTACAACAACTTAGGGAGAAAAACAAGCAATGTAATGATGAAACTAATGGCCAAAAAGAGAATGGATATTATCATGTTTGTACAGAGATAAATCTGTTCTAAAACCAACAAAAGTAAGTCTTTTCACTTACATCTTTCACTGTCCAATGGTCGAAGTACTTCACCAATGATTTGGCCCACACTCTGCAAGGACTTCAAATCATCTTCAGTTTTATCGTAATCTTTCTTTGCCTTTTTTAGGTTTTCCCTACCTGCATATAAATAAGTAGATTTATCAAACAAAAGCCATCTAATAAAACCATGAGTACTGCTGTCCATAGTTCAACATAATCTTCAATAAAAAGAAGTTGCATCAAACATTGAACCTGGGGACAACAGGACAAGAGAAACAAGATATTATGCATGTGCCAGATCGAGTACATAATTTGTATATCAAAATGTCAGGTCAGGTTATCAATCCAGTCAGTCCAATTGACAAGGATTAAGGGCTAGTTTGGTTCGCTTCCATGTCGCGGGATGCCTGGCCTGGAGCTTCCCTGAAGTCTGCCTGAAGTTCGTTTGGTTGGTGTCCTGAGAATTTTGGTGCGAGCCTGGCCTGAATCGCCCAGGCATGAGATTAGCCTGCCAGGCGTCCCCTTCCATCCGCCTGGACGGCAGGCAACATCAGCCTGATGCTGATCCAGCAGGTTATAGATGAGTTATGGGCTGCTTTGTCAGTTTTATGTTTGTTTATTCCTCCCAGGCCCAGCACACAATCCAAACAGCTACCTCTCCAGGCTGCCTGGCCAGGCTAGAAAATTGAAAATCTCAGGCACATACCAGGCAGCAGCTTTGCCCAGGCATGCGGCCCAGGCTTGCAACCAAACTAACCCTAAATCCAGGTTCTAGGTAAATTACACACACATAGCATGAGCCATAGACGTTACTCGTTTTATTTTATTTTTACTGTCGGTTGGAAACTGGCATCATCTCCAACATATGTGTTTAACCATCATTTTCACAAATTACATGTTTGCAAATATTAGTACAAATATAACAATACCAAAGCTATTTAATCTATCACACCTTTAAGTTGTAAAGGCTCTGAGCCTCACCCAAACCATGTTGCATCAAAACCAAATCATATAAGGCAGACGCATATAAGACCAAGCATAACCACAAGAAAGAGTGAAAGGTCGCCCACTGATGGAACAAACATAAACCAAGGAAAGGACGAATCCATGGAAGCTCATGTTCATCACCATATCACCAGCAACACAATTCAAGGTGTGAAGGATAAAGTAGAAAAATGAACAGGCACATAAACTTGGATACATGTAGTTTTGGGGCCTTTCCGCGTATGATACTTAATAGGGCTGGTCCCAAATATATATATCAAAAGAAATGAAACATGTGCACCAAATCTGAGCTCCTTGACACCTTAACAGCACAGAGTTATAGGACCTTATGGAAAGAAGAGTGATCACCCAGCATCTCAATCACTCGAACTAATAACTACTGCAGTTGCCTTTGCCTCACCACGATGGAAAACACTATGATGAACTGCCGAACCAGATAATCAATTACATCACGACCACAAATTAGGCCAAATGACTAGCTAAATATTACTATGATATTCATGTTTAGCACTCAACGCCAATTACGAATTCACATCCTAAATCAAAACGCAAATGGTAGAGCAAACATATCTAGGACCGAACCCCAGCTCATCCTAATCTACTGCTCAACGAGAATAACACTTCATCCCAAATCCTCTTCGTATCTTGCAAAATCAACCAAATCTCACCTAAATCAAAGACGGCGCCCTAAGAACCTAAACACCACATGTTCAGCAGGCAATCAGCAACCGACCCACTAGCCTCCCTCGTCGAGAACCAACAGCCCAAGCCGTGGTCGAGGCAGGCTGAGGCACGCAACTCCTGAACCCAAATTGGCCAAACCAAAACCCTAGCCCACAACCCTCCTAATCGCCACGGAAAACCAGATCCCGTCCTCCACAATCGACCAGCACCCGCGGATACCTCGGGGCGAGCCAACTAGTCTGAAACCCGTAGATCGAACAAGTAGGATCCACAGCGCATGAGATGGGAGGGGGGAGGGAGGGGGGAGGCGCCGTGTTACCTGTGCGGACCCTCGTCTCTAGCTCGCGGCAGTTGAGGAGCTTGTTGCGGTACTCCGTGGTGACGGTGCGCCGGCGGGCGGCGGCGGCGTCGTCGGCCTCGGCCATATCCACCTCGGCGGCGCGGCTCTGCTTTGCTTCCTTCCCAAGATGAGCGGAGCGGGGGAGGACTCGACGCTCTCCGTCCGCGGTGTCCTGGTTTTATTATGGTCGCTAACCGTAGTCTTTTCGGACGGGCAAAATACGAACCTAAACTGAACTCTATTTAGATTTACAAAAGCTTCCAATCTTTCTTTGGTAGAAAAACTATCAATCTAACATCTTCAATCATGGCAATATAAAAAACAACAGAGATAATAAAAATTACATGTCCATGGACCATCTAGCGACGAGTACAAACACTGAAGCGAGCCAAAAGCGCACCGCCGTCATCGCCCCTTCGTCACCGGAGTCGGACAAATCTTGTTGTAGTAGACAGTCGGAAAGTTATCGTGATAAGGCCCTGTAAAAGCAGCGCACCAGAGTAGCAAAAATAGCTAATGAAAAAATTTATAGATCAGAAGGATCAAACCTGTAAACACCCAAACGTAGATGAACTAGGATCGGATCCAAACAGATCCACCGAATACTAGCACTGACCGAATCCTGCGAGATCTGACGGAGAAAAACCTCCACACGCCCTCCATTGGGACGGGGATAGAATGTGGAAGGCATTATTCCTACTAAGGGACATCGTCGCTGCCACACAAGTTCAACCAAAACGATGAATCTAACAAGAACGAAAACGAGGTCCCTCCCGCTGGCGGCGACGACGAAAGAAGAAGAGCTTTTCTTTTGGAAGAGGTAAAAGATACGTATGTTGATATTCGTCTTCTTTTATCTTTTTTTAGGGACTATTTGGATTCGATAATGGACCAAAACTGACATATATTTACATAGATAATTTTAGAGTTTTAATTTAGAATACCGGTTTCTATGAAATCATGATTTTAAATATTTTGATGTGTCTTTTTTATTGTAATACATGTCTCGTTCATATTATAGAGATCATAGTACAAGCAACATAAACAAGGACCTGACAAAACTAAAAATACTATTGAACGCTAGCCTTTACACAAAAGAATATCAGCCTAGAAGGAAAATTATAATCAAGACCGAAGAATCCTCTGAGCTTGATACCAATATGTGACACATGTTTCTGGCACCACCACAATAGCCACCAGAGAAAAGAATAATGAATCGTCTCCTCACCCAAGCTCAACGCGGCTCCATCGCTAATATGCGGCTTTGTGGACCTTCAAGGTGGCTCGTCAAAGGTGAAACCATTACCTTTGAACGAATCGGACCTAGGGCAACACCTCAAACACTGCATCAAACTCATGCACCCCACACGACCAAGACGTCGGAGGAGGAAACCACACCTCCCATCCACGAACCCAGCACATGATCCACCATCTTCCGGATGTTATCAATGTGGACCACAATATGCATCCGCTTCCGGACTACCTCCCAAGCTCCACACGGGCCCAACGACGGAGCCCGAGGACACAAGTCCAACACAAGGATGTCACACCATCCTTGCTTGAACTGATTGGTTTTCAAATCCATCCCCAATCTCCTCGTTACGGAAGGATCTGAAGAATCTTTATTCAATGCCGCCATCGTTGTCGTCGAAGCCAAGACGATGAACAGCATAAAAACTAAGCTATTATGGGCTAAAACTATCAACACACATAGATCCGGCGACCCCCCTCACCACCGACGACCGACGAAAGCCGACGGAGGACATAGGCGGAGAAACTCTCCTGGTGAGAAGTGATGGCGAGATCGCTGATACGTACATTTTGCATCATGTTTACCTACTGTTATTTATAATGTTTTTATGCATAATAATGCTTTTTGTAGTAATTCTAATGCCTTTTCTCTCATAATATGCAAGGTTCACACAAAGAGGGAGAATTCCGACAGCTGGAAATCTGGACCTGAAAAAGCTACGCCGGGCTACCTATTCCGCACAACTCTAAACGAGCTGAAACTTCACGAGGAATTTTTATGGAATAAATAAGAATTATTGGAACGAATAACTACCAGAGGGGGCCCACCAAGTGGGCACAACCCACCTGGGCGCGCCCTGGTGGGTTGTGCCCTCCTCGGCCACCTCCGGTGCCCATATTCTGGTATATAAGTCATTTTGACCTAGAAACAATGAGGAGAGGACTTTCGGGAGGGAGTGCCACCGTCTCGAGGCGGAACATGGGCATGAGCACTTTTGTCCTTCGGCGGAGCAATTCCGCCGGGGGAACTTCCCTCCCGAAGGGGGAAATCATCGTCATCATAATCACCAACAACCCTCTCATCTTGGGGAGGCCAATCTTCATCAACATCTTCACCAGCACCACCTCCTCTCAAACCCTAGTTCATCTCTTGTGTTTAATCTTTGTACCGGAACCTCAGATTGGTACATGTGGGTGACTAGTAGTGTTGATTACATCTTGTAGTTGATCACTATATGGTTTATTTGGTGGAAGATTATATGTTCAGATCCATTATGCTATTTAATACCCCTCTGATCATGAACATGTTTATCACTTATGAGTAGTTACTTTTGTTCTTGAGGTCACGGAAGAAACATGTTGCAAGTAATCATGTGAAACTGATATGTGTTCGATATTTCGATAATATGTATATATGTTGTGATTCCCTTAGTGGTGTCATGTGAACGTCGACTACACACTTCACCATATTTGGGCCTAAGGGAATGCATTGTGGAGTAGTTATTAGATGATGGGTTGCTAGAGTGATAGAAGCTTAAACCCTAGTTTATGCGCTACTTTGCAAGGGACAGATTTGGATCCAAAAGTTTAATGCTATGGTTAGATTCTATCTTAATACTTTTCTCGTAGTTGCGGATGCTTGCGAGGAGGTTAATCATAAGTAGGAGGTTTGTTCAAGTAAGAACATCACCTAAGCACCGATCCACCCACATATCAAATTATCAAAGCAGTGAACACAAATCAAGCCAACATGATGAAAGTGACTAGATGAAATTCCCGTGTGCCCTCAAGAACACTTTGCTTATTATAAGAAACCGTTTTGGCCTGTCCTTTGCCACAAAAGGATTGGGCCATCTTGCTTCATATTATTTGCCGTTCCCGTTACGTGCTCGTTACAAATTATCCTGCTACCAAATTATCTGTTACTTACAATTTCAGCGCTTGCACACATTACCTTGCTGAAAACCACTTACCATTTCCTTCTGCTCCTCGTTGGATTCGACACTCTTACTTATCGAAAGGACTACGATTGATCCCCTATACTTGTGGGTCATCAAGACTCTTTTCTGGCGCCATTGCCGGGGAGTGAAGAGCTCTTGGTAAGGAAAATTTATTACTATGTGCTGAAATTTATTGTCACTTGTTACTATGAAGAACAATCCTTTGAGGGGTTTGTTCGGGGTATATTCACCTCGATCAGAACCACAATTAGTTGCCGTCAACCCACTGCACCTACTAAAAATACCGAATATGAAATTCCTTTGGGTATGATAGAACAACTTCTAGTTAATCCTTATGCAGGAGATGGAACCGAACATCCTGATATGCGCTTGATATATGTGGATGAAATTTGTGGATTATTTAAGCTTGCAGATTTACCCGGAGATGAAACTAAGAAGAAGGTTTTCTCTTTATCTTTGGAGGTAAAGGCATTGACATGGTATAGGCTATGCGATGATATTGGATCTTGAAATTGGAATAGGTTGAAATTGGAATTCCACCAAAAAAATATCATATGCATCTAGTTCATCGTGATTGGAATTATATATATAATTTTTGGCCTCGTGAAGGAGAAAGTATCGCTCTAGCTTGGAGGAGGCTTAAGTCAATGTTATATTCATGGCCCAACCATGAGCTCTCAAGAGAAATTACTATTCAGAATTTTTATGCTTGGCTTTCTCATAATGATCGATCCATGCTCGATACTTCTTGTGTCGGTTCCTTTATGAAGACTATTGAATTCTGGTGGAATCTTTTAGAAAGAATTAAACGCAACTTTGAAGATTGGGAACTCGATGAAGTTAAATAGTCAGGTATTAAGCTTAATTTTGATTGTGTTAAATCTTTTATGAATACATATGCTTTTCAGAAGTTTAGCACTAAATATGGACTGGACTGTGAGATAGTAGCCTCCTTTTGTGAATCTTTTGCTAATCATGTTGATCTCCCTAAGGAGAAGTGGTTTAAATATCACCCACCTATTAAAGAAGAAATTAAATAACCGGTAATAGCTAAAGATGAAACTATTATTTATAATGTTGATCTAGTTGTTCCTGCTGCTTATATTGAAAAACCACCTTTACCTGTTAGGATGAAGGAACATGCTAATGTTTCAACTGCGGTCAATAAAAGTTATATTAGAACACCTAAACCAGCTGAACAAATCAAAGTAGAACCTAGTGTTGCTATGGTTAAGGATCTCCTGGTTGAAAAATATAGATGGGCATGTTATTTTACTTTTTGTGATGAAGCTGCTAGAATTGCCAAACCTAATGAAAAGGATAGACATAGACCTGTTGTTGGCATGCCTGTTGTCTCAGTTAAGACAGGAGATCACTGTTATCATTGTTTATCTGACATGGGTGCTAGCGTGAGTGCTATTCCTTTTACCTTATATCAAGAAATTATGAATGACATATCACCCGCTGAGATAGAAGACATAGGCGATTTTTATGAATTCTTCACTGAGGAATTTCGGGGTGAGGAAATTCCTAAGCAAAGAATTACTTGCAGCAGAATAAGTACTCAGATGCAGACATGACATAACATAAGTATGGACATCATGATGAAATGAAAACAAACACAGAGTACAGAAAGCATAAGCACAAGATACAACAGGGTGAAGACAAATAGACTGAAGAAATTGAACTGAGGAAATTGAGAAAGTCTTCAGTCAAAGCCTTCAAACAGATATGAACAAGCACACAACATAGTAATGAGGAAATGAAAGGGTTGAGGAAATAGAACCAGTTAGCTCAGTGAAGACAATGATTTGGTAGACCAGTTCCAATTGTTGTGACAGTCGTACGTCTGGTTTGAGCGGCTAGGTATTTAAACCTGAGGACACACAGTCCTCACCGTATTATCCTTGAACTAAGTTCACACAGACCCCGTCCAATCACTCGTGGTAAGTCTTCAGGTGACTTCCAAACCTTCACAGACTCGGTCACTCGGTGATCCACAATTTCCTCTTGGATGCTCTAGACCATGAGGCCTAACTGTTTGGAGGATGCACAGTCCTCAAAGGTAACAAGCATCGGTTCCACACAGGAACAATCTCTTCAGTGATGCTCAATCACTTTGGGTTTGTAGGTGTTTGGGTTTGGGTTTTCCTCACTTGATGATTTTCGCTCAAAGTCCTCGGAGGATGGGATGCTCTCAATGACAAGTGTCAGTTTCTCACGGAGCAGCCAACCAGCTAGTGGTTGTAGGGGGCGGCTATTTATAGCCTAGGGAGCAGCCTGACATGATAGGACATAAATGCCCTGCAATGATATGACCGTTAGGTGGATAAGATATTTTGGGATAGCTGGCGCATAGCACAACAACGATTGGAAATTTGAGGTTCAAATTCCTCAGGGCTATCATGTTCCTCACTTGTAGGCAATCTGCACTGGCGAATTCCTAACTCCTCAGTCAGGAAAAATTCCTCAGATACCAGAAGAACTTCATCTCTGTCACTGAAGAACTTGACTGAACTATATGAGATTTCCAATGACTTCACTCGAAGGGATTGGTAGGTGTAGAATTTTGAGTTGAGCATCACGTGGAAATTTTTCCTTAGTTTTTCCTTGACCCCCTTTAACAGTACGATGTTTCCTATGACTCAAGAAAGAGAAAATGAAACTACGAAAACAAAAGTCTTCATGCTTCATATTCCTCGCATGAGTATCAAGTCTTCACGGTCACACCAATTTCTTCACTTTCAAAGTCTTCAGAAAGTCTTCAGAAATCCAAAGTTTTCAGTTGAAGACATTCATTTCAAGGGGTCGACTTTCTCTATAAATATCAAACTCCTCATAGGCTTATAGACATGTGTACACTCACAAACACATTAGCCCTTAACCTATAAGTCTTCAATACACCAAAATCACTAAGGGGCACTAGATGCACTTACAATCTCCCCCTTTTTGGTGATTGATGACAATATAGGTTAAGTTTTCAACGGGGATAAACATATGAAGTGTAAATAATGAATAATTTGATTGCAAGATATAGAAGAACTCCCCCTGAAGATGTGCATATGTGAGGAATTTGCTTTTGAGAAGCAATGCACATTGAAGAGTAGTATCATGGAGATCTCCCCCTATATCTTGTAATTCATACACGCATTTAACATATGATATGAAGAATTTGAAATGCATGATGAAGTATGGTGACTGATGTAATTCAACATACATGCATTATCATACATGTGGAAACAACATGCAGAAGAACATAGAGAAAGTATCAGACCACCATCTGAGTTAAGATTACAACTCGATCCAGCAAAGTTTTCAAAAGAACGAGAGTTGTAACTTAGCAAAAAAATGCCCATATAAATAGACCCGCTTGAAGACTAACTCAAATTTCTCCTCCTTTGTCATTGAATGACCAAAAGGGACGAAAAGTGAGGACTAACGCCCCTGAAGAATATCATCATGAGGTCGATGGAGGAGCGCTAGCATTGTTGGGGTCGGTTGTTGAAGTAGGGTCTACCGCAGTGTCGTCCAAATCTTCATTTTCATCAGTCTCGCGTGATGAAGAATAAGAGCTGGCCACCCAGTGAGGAACTTTGACCTTCTTGAATTTCTTCGAAGGTGGCTGAGACCAGTCAAAGTCCTGCTTGTAGCCCATCTTCTTGAGGTTATCTTCACCGTGGAGATGAGTCAGAACAGCCCAGGTGCGATCAAATACTTCATGCAGATAGTAATGGTTCTTCTTCACTGAATTCTGAGTGATGGTCATTGAGGGAGTCCTCGACTAAGGGGTCCTCGGGCGTCCGGTCTGTTATCTGTTGGGCCGGACTGATGAGTTATGAAGACATGAAGACCGAAGATTATACCCGTGTCCGGATTGGACTCTACTTGGCGTGGAAGGCAAGCTAGGCGACCGATTATGAAAGATTCCCTCTTATGTAACCGACCTCGTGTAACCCTAGATCTCTCCGGTGTCTATATAAACCGGAGAGCATAGTCCGGATAGGACAGATTCATTACCATATACTCATAGGCTAGACTTCTAGGGTTTAGCCATTACGATCTCGTGGTAGATCAACTCTTGTAACACCCATATTCATCAAGATCAATCAAGCAGGAAGTAGGGTATTACCTCCATAGAGAGGGCCCGAACCTGGGTAAGCATCGTGTCCGCCGTCTCCTGTTACCATCGATCCTAGATGCACAGTTCGGGACCCCCTACCCGAGATCCGCCGGTTTTGACAGCGACATTGGTGCTTTCATTGAGAGTTCAACTGTGCCGTCGATGAAAGGTTTGATGGCCCCTTCAATCATCAGTAATGACGTAGTCCAGGGAGAAATCTTCCTCCCCGGACAGATCTTTGTATTCGGCGGCTTCGTACTGCGGGCCAACTCGCTCGGCCATCTAGAGCAGATCAATAGCTACGCCCCTGGCCATCAGGTCAGATTCGGAAGACTGAACTACGTCGCGGACATCCGTGGAGACTTGATCTTCGACGGATTCGAGACCGCGGCAACCACTCCCCTTCGCCCCGATGAACATGGCTTAAACCTGACATCGGACCGTATCCAGGAGATAGCTCCTGTAACCACTCTGGCCTTAGATCCGGAGCAGACCAAGTCGTCCGAAGATGGGAAACTCAACCCCATCGCGGGGGCTACCAATTCGGCGGCATTGGAGCCGTATGCAGATTCCACTCCGTATGATACTTGCATCAACGGAACCCCGGACTTGTTTCCGGTATCGAGTTCCGAACCCCGCGAGCCCGCGGATACCGAACTCGATCGGCTATCGATCTCCAAGTTCAGCGCCGCAGATATCTTCCGACACTTGCCCATGGAGGACCTACAAATCTCGCTAAAAACCTATCCCTGGCAGATGGTTCGACCTTACGGCGGATGATGGAGAATTTTGCTTCCCACCTGTCGGTGTCAAAACCGGCGGATCTTGGGTAGGGGGTCCCGAACTGTGCGTCTAAGGCGGATGGTAACAGGAGGCAGGGGATACAATGTTTTACCCAGGTTCGGGCCCTCTTGATGGAGGTAAAACCCTACGTCCTGCTTGATTAATATTGATGATATGGGTAGTACAAGAGTAGATCTACCACGAGATCAGAGAGGCTAAACCCTAGAAGCTAGCCTATGGTATGATTGTCTGTTGTTGTTGTGTCCTACGGACTAAAACCCTCCGGTTTATATAGACACCAGAGAGGGTTAGGGTTACACAAGGTCGGTTACAAAGGAGGAGATACACATATCCGTATTGCCTAGCTTGCCTTCCACGCCAAGTAGAGTCCCATCCGGACACGAGACGAAGTCTTCAATCTTGTATCTTCATAGTCCAACAGTCCGGCCAAAGGATATAGTCCGGCTGTCCGGAGACCCCCTAATCCAAGACTCCCTCAGTAGCCCTTGAACCAGGCTTCAATGACGATGAGTCCGGCGCGCAGTATTGTCTTCGGCATTTCAAGGCGGGTTCCTCCCCCGAATACACCACGGAAGAATTTGAATACAAGGATAGTGTCCGAACCTGCAAAATAAGTTCCACATACCACCGTAGAGAGAATAATATTTCCACAAATCCAATTTGCTGACTTGTTTTGGCAACATGACATTATGCCATGGCCCGGTGATTATTCGAACAGTTTCCTTTAACTAGCCCCGCACATAACGCGAGGCAGTTTTTTGACATGTCCTGTCAAAGCAGAGATCGTGTCCCCTTATCACGGGATTCTCATCAATACGGGTGTGGGTAACCCAACCGCGCCATCGATTACGACGCTTGGGGGATAAGCGAGTTTTACCAGGCTAGTGGGGACGCTTAGTTTCGTCCGCCCATATAAAGGGATAAGGATTCACCTTTTCATCCACGCCTTCTTCCTCCTTTGCTCATCCATTTTCGCGCACTCGAGCTCCAACACCCAAGTCCACATCCCTTCCCTCAACCTTCTCCAAACATGTCCTGAGTGGGAGGCAAATGGATGGCTTCCTCCGTTACAGAGGGGCATATCAAGAAGCTACGCGGAGCCGGATACTTAGCCGCGAATATCGCGCATCGGTTGCCCGCTGCGAGGCAGATCGTCCCTACCCCGGAACCTCACGAGAGGGTAGTTTTCCTCCACCACTTCCTCCGCGGACTGGGGTTTCCCCTCCATCCATTCATTCGTGGTCTCATGTTCTACTACGGGCTGGACTTTCATGACCTGGCCCCGAACTTCATCCTCAACATTTCGGCGTTCATCGTCGTGTGTGAGGCTTTCCTCCGCATCCGGCTCCACTTCGGCCTGTGGTTAAAGACCTTCAATATCAAGCCGAAGGTGGTGGGAGGCCAACAAGCAGAATGCGGCGGAGCCATGGTGGGCAAGATGCCCAACGTTATATGGCTTGAAGGCTCCTTTGTGGAGACCATAAAGGGATGGCAATCGGCGTGGTTCTACATCACCGAGCCACGTGACGCCAAATGGGCGGCGGCCCCCGAGTTTCGATCCGGATTCCCTACACGGCTCACTTCCTGGAAAGAGAAGGGCTTGTCGTGGGGTTCATCGGTGGAGCTGGATGGACTCTAGAAATGTATCCGGAGTATGGCAAGCAAGAAGCTCAAGCTTGTCAACATAGTCCAGGTTATGCTCATCTGCCGGATCCTCCCGTGTCAACAACGGGATTTTAACTTGTGGGAGTTCGACCCGGCCCAACACCAGACTCTGAGCGAGCTCTTCGATACGACGCACAAGGATGTCTGGAAGGTGCTGTTCAAGGGCGCTGAGGTCCCTCCTTCTCTCGCCGAGGACCGCGGGCTAAGCGCAAAGCGCCTAGCGCGTTCGGTGAGTTCAATACGTCCCGTAGGACATTTATTTCCCCTAGCTTAATCATGTGCGGGGTCTAATCTCCATGCCTTCGACAGGACTGGGTGGAGACGTCGGGGCAGATTAACTGTCCGGCCCCTTTGCCCAAAGACACTGCGGGTGCTCTCCTGACGGAGGTGCTGACTCCGGCTCCTTACAAGGTGCCGAAGAAGACCAAGAAGGCCAAGGGAACCTGAAAGAGTTCCCGACGCCAGGCGTCGTCAGACTCACCGTCCAATGACTCTGCGGCGGACTCCTCCCCTGAAGACGAGGAAGAAGAAGAAGAAGATGCTCCCCTCCAGTTGGGGGAGATAAGAAAAGGAAGGCCGCCCCAACTGGGGGGGGCGAAGGGTCCAAGAAGGGAAGGACTCTCCTTTCGGACAGTTCCACCGCCGATGACGAAGGCGAAGACGAGTGGTTGCCCAGGGCCAAGCCCCTGGGGAGATCATAAGTATTCGGATACCAGAGTAACTCATAGCATTCCTTTGTCGCACTGCTTTCCCTAACGCCGAACATGATTATGCAGGCCGCCACGAGCCAGTATCGATGTATCATCGTACGGCTCCCTGGGCTCGTCGGATATGGATAGCGATCCACTTTCGACCGCCACCTCCCCTTGCCCCACGGACGATGCAGAGGTATTGTCTCGAGAGGCACCGAGTCGAGGGAAGACAGTCCCGGAGGCGCCTCAAGGCGAACTTCCGCACTCCGGGAGAAGAGGGGACAAGGCCCCTAAAGGCCCCGAGTTCGGCCCTTAGCCGAACACCGCGCCGGATCCTCCAGTGGTTCCGAACTCGGGCAGGCGGCCTCCTTCCAAGAGGGGCAAGACGCCTGTGCCGGTGACCTCTGTCCATCCAGAGGCACCGGACAATCTGCTGGAAGTGCTTCACAACGCTTCCATCGACGAGGAGCACCATACTATCATGAGTGCGGTGATCCAGAAGGTTCAGTCCGCCAAGAGCGGATTGACTGAAGCCTGTGCCAGCCTTCTAACAGGCTTTGAGGTAAGTGTTTAAAATGTAGGAAAATATTACCGCATAGACAGTAGCCCCTGATGCTCCATTCGGTGTTCACAAAGAAAAGCCGAATAGAGGATCAAACAATATCGCAGGAGTCTAATATGAGTATGTCAATATGCATATGCAGGCTTCGCTGCTGGCGTCCGCCGCACTGACTGCGGAGGTCGCCGTACTGAAGTAGGACCTTAAAGGGGCCCAGGACGAGCTCGGCCTTGCCAAGAGGCAGCTCGAGGAGAACAAAGGTAAGTAGTACCTAGTCTGTGGATATGTATAAAAAGAGTGCGATTGCAAAATGACAGGATCATCGTGAATTTGCCAGGGGCCACGACTGAAGTGGCAACCCTAAAGCAAGCGTTGTCCGAGGCCGAAGATAAAGCGGCCAAGGAGCGCACCGAGTGAGAAAAGCAAGAGGCTCGGGTGGGCGAGGTGCAGCAAGAGCTCCAGGCTCTCGTGACAAAGCACGAGGCGTTGGAGCTTGACTCGAAGATGCGAGAGCCTGAGCTTGCCACGGCCCCCGAGAGTGCAAAAAGTGCCAAGGCCGAAGCCCAAAGGGCCCTCCAGGAGATCGACGCAATGAAGAAGATAGCGGCGGGTAAGGCATTCTATATGCAGAGCAAGCATGTAAAAGTAAATTACCGATTACTTACCCGAATTCGGAGCTCTCCAGGAGCATTCGCAGATTTGCCCCGTAGCGTGTCGGATGCCGCACAGTTTTACCAGGCCGAGGAGGGAAGCTCAATGGAGAAGCTGTTCTCGTCTCAGTATACTGGGACCGAACACCCGATGCCTCTGAGCGACCAGCTAAAGCAGCTGGTCGAGCTGCACAAGGCGGCCGAGCAGGCCATGAAGGGCCTTATAGTCCGGCTGTGGCCTGGCGACGCCCTTCCGAACAGCTACTTCGGCCTGGTAAGGCGGCTTGTGGATGCCTGCCCACGGCTGGAGGTCGTCAAGCGGTCCGTCTGCATCGAAGGTGCACGCCGGGCTTTCGCCCGTGTGAAGGTGCAGTGGGCCAAGCTAGACGCCGTGAAGCTGATCAAGGAAGGGCCGCCGCAGGGCAAGGAGCATCGCACCCCCAAAATTTATTATGAGGGTGTCATGAAGGGTGCCCGTCTTGTAGCGGACGAATGTTCAAAGGATGTTGAGGATATCACTACTGGGCGTAAACCGGCCTATCTGGGCCGGGTTAACTTCTTCAGTAGTTAACTATGTTGAAACCCAAGAAGGCAGATGAGGGCTCAAGGCCCATAGTTGGTTCAAGGCCTGTAGCTGTAAACCGGTGTTGGTATGTAACTTGTATTGTAAGTTAGGAATAAGTAGAGACCAAACCGGACACATCTATGAGCCGGTATTGGGAATCTGTGAACCGACGGGCGTCACCCGTGTATATAAGGGGACGACCCGGTGGCGGTTCAGACAACGGACAACAACTCGAGACTTAGGCGAAGCTTGTTTGCTCCCTAGTCATCGAAACCCCATCAATTCCATCACAACTAGACATAGGCTTTTACCTTCATCGAAGGGGCCGAACTAGTATAAACTCTCTTGCGTCCCTGTGTCCGCTTTAACCCCTTCAAGCTAACCCGTCGCGATGGCTCCACGACTAAGTCCTTTCTCTAGGACATCTGCCGTGACAAAACCACGACAGTTGGCGCCCACCGTGGGGCTATCGCACGATGGTTTCAAGTTCTTGGAGGGCCGCTTTGAAGGACTCGAGGGCTACGCTGTGGGCCGGATGACTAAGAGTCGTCGCGGCAAGCTCTACATCGATGATGCAGGCTAGGACCCCGAGGCCGGCTCAGTTGAGTACGGGTACCGGGTCCCCTTTGGTGGCATACACGTTTTCATCGGCAAGATCGGTGAACCGGGCCCTGAGCCGGACATCTGCACTGACCTTATCGAAACGGCTCAGCGTGCGCGGTCTGCCCGGATTAAACCGGCCGTGAAGCGTGCCTTCGTGGGAGTCATCCATGGAGGAAGTTACGAGGATGGATCGGAATCTCGCGACGAGACCATCGTTTATTCCGGCGACGAGTCATCAACCGGAGAAACCGAATCTCTATATCAGCTACAAGATGGCTGGATTGGGGGCTGTTCCGACGGTGACAGTATTCCGGACCCCTCTGATCTACCCAACCGAGTTGGAATATTCATGGCCGGCACACAAGCAGCGCTTCATTCTTCAACCGCTGCGCCAATAACCTCTGGTTCAGCAGCGGCGACAGCTGCCGGGGCAGGAAGCTCCGCACGCCCGCCGGCTCAAGTTCTATCGGATCTATTTGATGCATTGGCTGTGCTTATGGCAGAAGCTAATCCGGCGGATCAGGAAGTCCACAACGCGGAGATTGGAAAGGTGAAGGAACAGATCACCCAGGCCAAGGCGGACCTGGCAGCTGAGAATGCCAGGATGACCACAGAGCGTGCCGCTTTAGACGCACAGGCCTACATGCTCATGTTGGACCAGAACGCGTCGCATGAAGTCATGAAGAGGAAGTACCGATCCCGTTTGCCTTCGGTTTTCGAGGCCAGAGACCTTTTCAACACCCCAGGAGCAGGAACCAGTAATCCGCTGGAGGGAAACCAGCCGGAAGCTCCGGGGGCCGGTGCGCCGGTTCAGCCCCGTCTGATGAATCCGCCTCGTCAAAACACTGTTATACCTCAGGCTGTTTCAACACCTCCGGGTCACTACTCCAACCCAATGGACAATCTCGTTGCCGCTGCTGCACGGCTGGAGGCCATTCCAATTGAAGGTGACTCACCGCAGGCGGTAGAGACACGACGGGTCAAAGAGCTTCTTAGGACAGCTTTGGTCCAACAGGAAGCATACTCTTACAGCCGCGACCGGATCCACTCGACCCCTCGTCCAAGCCGGAGCTATAGCAGGCGTACAGATGAACCAGTAGTGTCAAGTAATGAATGACGTGGAGCACCCCACGGCAACAACCCGGCGGGTGGTGCTGATAACGCTCAGGAAGTGGTGGACCGGGCTCGAGCGCGTAGGGAGGCCGAGTTAGCCGCACAGTATCAGGCTCGGCAGCTTACGCCGGTTCGTCCAACTATTTCGGTCGAACCCGGTGTTACTTCTAGCTCTTTGGGGGTGCCTTGCCTTGTCCCCGCTTTACGCAATGTGCGCCTGCCCAAGGATTTCAAGGGCCCACATAAGGTACCAAATTACACGGCGGATCAACCCCCAGAGACATGGGTGGAGAGCTATGAGATGGCCATGGAGACGCTTGATGTGGACGATGCGGCATGTGCGAAGTACTTCAGCATGATGCTTGAAGGAACGGCCCGCACTTGGTTAAAAAGCTTATCGGCCAATTCTATCAGTTCATGGGCCCAATTACGAGCCCGGTTTATCAGTAATTTCAAGGATACATGTAAGCAGCCATGTCGATAGTAGACTTAGCTGCCTGTGTCCAGGAGGAAGGAGAATCGATGACTCATTGGGTGCGCCGGGTCTCACAAGTGTTGCATTCATCAAACCGCATCAACGCTGACACCGCAGTCTTAACCCTAGAAGGCAACTGCCGGTTTGGGCCCCTAAAGCTGAAGTTGGGACGAATGAAGCGCCATTGCACTGACATGGGGACCCTCATGGCTGCTTTGGTAAAGTATGCTGATTCTGATAGTACCAAGGATCCTGAATCTGATGATGACAAGGCAGGGAAGGGAAAGAGGAACAGCAACTCCAAAGGTCAGCAGCATCACTTGGCAGGCAATGGTGGTGGAGGCAAGCGTAAATCGGATGGTAGCATGGACTTTGTGGCTAATACCAACGCGCAGGACAAGGGCCAGCGACGCAGGGGTAAACCGCCAAATCGCAGTGGGGCACCCAACCCTAACCCGGACCGCCTAAATTATCTACTGAGCCAGCCCTGTCCAAGACATGGGACGAAGGAGGTGCCAGCAAACCACCTTTGGAAGGATTGCTTCATTATGCAGGAGTTCAAGAATTCTAATGCTTTCCGGTATGATCACGGCTCCGGCGGTGGCTCAGGATCTGGGCCGGGTTATGGTGGAGGAAATTCCGGTTCAGAATTTAATGGTAATCCGGGCGGACATAATAATCAAAATAATCAGAACAACCAGGGTGGTTACAACCAACAGCAGCAACAGTCAGGTTACCAGAGCAACCCAAAGCAGTTGAATAGTGGGCAGTACCATGTTTTCACCACTAGCTTGGACAAGCGAGGCCGGAAGGTTCAGAGGCGGGCAGTCAACTCTGTTGAACCAGCCGTGCCCCGTTATCTACGCTGGTCCGAACAGCCAATCATATGGAGCAGAGAGGATCACCCTCCCCAGGTTGATAATTTGGGTCAGTTGGCTCTGGTGGTGGCGCCTCAGGTGGGAGGTTACAAGTTCACCAAAGTGCTCATGGATGGAGGGAGCAACATTAATATCTTGTACTATGAGACCTTCCGTCGTATGGGACTAACAGATAAAAATCTCAAACCATCTAATACGGTGTTCCACGGGGTGGTACCTGGCAAGTCAGCATATCTTGTTGGTAAGATAGCTCTGGAAGTGGCCTTTGGATATGATCATGATTCCAGGTCGAAGACATTGACGTTTGAAGTGGTGAAATCCAAAGTCCATATCACGCCCTGTTTGGGCGACCAGCCTACGCCAAGTTTATGGCACGACCCTGTTATGTGTATTTGTAGCTCAAGATGTCGGGTCACAAGGGGACAATAACGGTTCACGGAAGCCGTAAAATCGCTTTGGAGTGCGAGGAAGGAGATGCGGCCTACGCAGAGTCGGTTTGTGCCACTGAGGAGCTGAAGTATTATAAGGACAATGTTGATCTGGCAGACATGACTCCATTAAAGAAGCCAACTACGGAGCATGATCCGGCCCCAAAGTTCAAATCGACAGCAGAAGCTAAGCTTGTTGACTTCGTACCTGGCAATTCGTCCAAGCAGTTCAGCATCAGTGCCAACTTGGATCCTAAATAGGAAAGCGCGCTCATCGAGTTCATCCGTGAGAATCGGGACATTTTTGCATGGAAGCCCTCTGACATGCCAGGTGTACCGAGGCAACTTGCTGAGCACACCCTTAATGTGGATCTTAAATACAAACCGGTGAAACAGTTCCTCCGCCGGTTTAACGAAGAAAGATGCAAGGCGATTGGAGAAGAGGTAGCCAGGCTCTTAGCGGCTGTCTTTATTGTTGAAGTTTTTCACCCTGAGTGGCTTGCCAATCTGGTGCTGGTCCTTAAGAAAAACGGCACCTGGCGCCTGTGTGTGGATTATACAGATCTTAATAAGGCTTGTCCAGCAGATCCTTTTGCCCTCCCCCGTATTGATCAAATTATTGATGCTATGGCGGGTTGCGAGCGTTTAAGTTTTTTGGATGCATATTCTGGCTATCATCAGATCAAAATGGCAGTTAAGGACCAGGAGAAGACGGCATTCATGAACCGGGGCGAGTTACCAGAGGATGAGATTCTGGCCCGACAGATAATCCGGCGGTCTAAGTCCATGGCTATTGTCAATGGCGAGTTGCATCATTGCAGTGTATCAGGGGCATTTCAACGTTGTGTGTCTCCCGAAGAAGGCTGTGAAATTTTGCGTGAGATCCACGAAGGAGATTGTGGTCACCACGCTGGTTCAAAATCTTTGGTAGCTAAAGCGTTTCGCCATGGCTTCTATTGGTTAACTGCTCATGCTGATGCGGAGGATCTGGTCAGACGATGTGACGGTTGCCAAAAGTTTTCAAGACGTGCTCATGTGCCGGCTCAAGAATTGAGAATGATTCCAATTACTTGGCCGTTTGCGACTTGGGGGCTGGATATGGTTGGGCCTTTCAAAAGGTCCAAAGATAAGAAGACCCACCTCCTGGTGGCGGTTGGCAAGTTTACAAAGTGGGTGGAGGCAGAACCTGTTAGCAAGTGTGATGCGGCCACGGCGGTTCAATTCATCAAAAAGGTGATTTTCCGGTTTGGCTTTCCACACAGTATCATCACAGATAATGGTACCAATTTGTCCAAGGGTGCCATGAAGGAGTTCTGCGAACGGGAGCACATCCGGCTTGACCTTTCATCAGTGGCACACCCACAGTCCAATGGTTAAGCAGAAAGGGCTAATCAAGAGATCTTGAAAGGCATCAAGCCCTGGCTTATGGTTCCTTTGCAGAGAACACCGGGTTGTTGGGTAGAAGAGTTACCATCTGTGTTATGGAGCATCAATACTACACCCAACAGATCAACAGGATACACACCGTTCTTCATGGTTTACGGAGCGGAGGCGGTTCTCCCCAGTGATACCCGTCATGACTCACCTCGTGTGGCGGCTTATGTTGAAGCGGACAATGAGACAGCACGGCAAGACGCTTTGGACCTGTCGGATGAAGAACGTGACATAGCAGCCGCCCGCTCGGCGATTTACCAACATGATCTTCGTTGTTATCACAGTTGCCGAGTCAGAACCAGAACCTTTCAGGAAGGAGATTTGGTGCTTCGGCTCATCCAAGATCACATTGATATGCATAAGCTATCCCCACCTTGGGAGGGACCTTTAGTGGTCAGCAAGAATCTGCACAACGGGTCATACTATCTGATCGATATTCGAGAGCATAAAGACTCACGTACATCAGAGGAGGAGACCAACAGGCCGTGGAACATAGCTCATCTTCGGCCTTACTATACCTGATCCATTGGCTCTACTTATGTACATATTATGACGATGTATATATTATGATTAAATATAATAAACCGGAACCTCAGCTAAAGCGGGGTATCTGTCCTTTTACATCATGTGTGGTTACACGGAGTTGTTCTAAAACGGCCTCCGGTTTACCCCTTGAGTTAGCTTTTCAAAAGCATCATGTTATATCACTTGGGGGCTTGGTCGTGTCCGAACCAATGCAACACCTCTTGATAGGCGAGAGCCACCAGATCACTTGGGGACTTGGTCATGTCTGAACCAGTCACGCCTCTTGATCGGCCTAAGGCCACAGAATCACTTGGGGGCTTGGTCGAACCCGAACCATTGCCACGCCTCTTGATCGGCATAAATGCCACGGTTTCATTTGGGGACCTGGCTGACTTGAACCATAGCTACACCTATCGAGAGCTTGGTCATGTCCGACCATGGTAACGCCATCTGATCGGCTCAAATAAGCCTCTTTTTGCAAATGGTTTTATCATTGCCTTTTGCTTCACAATTTTCTTTGATAGATATTTCTTTCTTTTTGTTGCGTTTTTTAAATCGACAAAATTTTAAAACCGGTTCACACTGTCAATTGACGGAACACGGTTCATTTTTAATCCGGAGACTATTTGCCCGGTTTGATTTTTTGTTAACATCCTATTACGGAGTAACACGGTGCTTTATTATAACCCGACACGGTTTACATGGTAAACCGGCATTATATATATACAGGAGCTGCTATCTCCTCCAACAGTGTGGGTTTACGAAACCTCTGTTTCAAGATTGGCTAAGCCAACTTCATGCCCAACCATGGCAGGTATCATGTATCTCAAAGATTTGATCATATGCTTACATTTCAGATATTTTGATTTCACATATGCAGACATCATACTCCGCCTGACGGTACAACCGCGGTGGCACTTTAAGATCTTTATATTGCAGAAAATACTTTGGAAAGTTCATCACCCAAAGGAAGAACAAGTTGCAGTAATTATGCACGAAGGCATATCAGAATCAAGAGTATCAGCTAGCCTATTACAAGGCAACACGGTGCCCAAAACAAGATCATTGTTTTTTCCAAGGAGAAGCAGTTTAAACCGGCTTCCGGTTCAAGCTTGGTCACCAGCCTGGCCTGATGGTTGTGGGTCATCCCGCACCGCTTCAACTTCAGTTTCTCTACCCAACAGCTGGAAATCAACAGTTGTCCAGTCGATTCCCATTAATGCTTGAAAGACAGCTTCATCATGGATCAGCAACGACGGTTCAATATCGGGAGCGTAAGTATGCTTACGGATTGGAGGGATAAGATTTTCCGCTTCATGAATTGGTGCAGCTACTCGCTTGTTTTGATTGTCATATTGGGCTTGATAATGAGACAAGTCTGCTTCTTCAGCCAATTGACAAGCTAGCGGACGCACCTCCCGGTTTATTGCTCGCAGATCCGCTTCACTAAACTCTGACCCGTCTTCCTTCAAGCTGGGATAGCCCTGAGCCGCTTCAATAGGATCAAAATCCGGCACCCAAGCTTTTTCCTGGATTAAGGCATTGATCGCACCGGTTCGAGCAGCAGATTTCTTCAGCTCTTCCACCCGGGCAGGAAGCACCGACAGTTTCTGCAGAGTGTCCTGAATCAAAGTGGGCGCCGGCTTGTTGTGGGATGCAGTACAGATGATCCGCTGTGCACCAGTGTACAGTTGTTCGATCAATGTATAGGCGGCTTTCAATTTCTTCCGCACATCTGACTCCAAATGACCAATGCGTGTCCCTGAAATATCACAAAGGGTTAACAAACCGGCAGCTCTGTAAGACAGCAGAATCAATTCAGAAATCAAACCGGCTTACCAAAGATAGCAACGGTCATGGCATGCACGTGCCGCTTTATGCTGGTCAGTTCATCCACCACCGGTTTTAGTGCAGCCTCGGCGTCTTCTGCTCGTTTGGTTAAAGCGGATTTTTCAGTAACCCAATCCGCCCGCTCCTTCTTGAAATCCTTCTTAAGCTGTTCCATGACGCTTAAGGCGCTGGTCAACTCCTCTTTTGCTTTTGAGATTTCAGTCTGTTGGGACTTCATATTTTCTTGGAGATCGGCGATTTGGGTCTCTTTTGTCTTCAGCTCAGCCTGCATACAGACAGTTATATGATTCAGCAAGCAGTGCAAGAATTGAAGCACCAACCACATAACAAGTTATGCACTTGGCGCTTGGGGGCTAATGCCTATTTGATCTTCATATTTCACTTGATTCTAAAGTCCCAAGCTCAATACAAGTATTCAACTTGGCACTTGGGGGCTAATGGCTATTTGTTCAAATAAGTTCTGATGCGGCGATATTAATTACTTAAGTCCCGGTTTAACTACACTAAGTTGAACCGGCCCTTGGGGGCTACATCAGCGAATTTCGAGGCATTAAGATTTATATTAGTAAGTCCCGGTTTGGAAGAAGATTACAAATCGATCCTTGGGGGCTAGGCGAGTCAGCAAGAATTGAAGCATACAAGCAGGAAAGAGCATATGGAAGTTACCTCATATTTATCTTTCATCATGTTAACCAGACCGGCTTCATAGTCACGACTGGTATACAGCCGGTTCAGATAGCCGGAATGGATGTCTTGGGCGTTCAGAGCAGCGTAAGTCGCCAGATCAACATTCCACTTGCCCTTGCCAAAGGCAGCAAATTCTTCCTTGGCAGTATGTTTAGACAAAGCGACATGATTGCTTGGCTCTGTATGGCCAATGCCAGTAATAACAACTTCATCATCCTTGGCGTCGCCGGTTTGCATTGGGGCTGTCAGTTTATCAGTAGACTTGGATGGACTGGTGGATTTCTCAATCCGGATGGGGCTTCTAGGCTGGTCAACAGGACCAGAGGTATCAACATGTCTCTCTTCAGTAATAAAATCATCATCTTGTGGTGGTGGGTCGTTTGGCACATCCTCACGGATGGCCGCTTCAGGGTTGAGTACTCTGTCCAGTTCAGGAATAGCATCTTCTTCAGCCGCTTTATCTAGGCGAGCCTTCTTGCTTGGCTTAGGCTTGGCCCTGAAAGGAGTAACAAAGGTCACTATAGTATATGCTACAAAGTAATACACTAGAAGCATTATGATAAGTACGGCTTACCCAAGCACCGTTTTGAGCGGCGGCAGCTGGGTAGCTGATGACTCGCCAGATGATGAATGGGAAGTGACCTGATAATCGGAGTCAGATGGATTAAGAGGTTGACGAAAACAACCCATTTTAGGACAAGCACTGACAGGCAAATTAGAGACCTCTGAATGGCGTTTCCGAACCGGACTATTTGGTAAACCACTGGAGGTAACTACCTGGCCACTATGCCGGGTCGTGCGGCGAGCTTCGTACTGTTGGGTCTTCATAAGAAATTTGGGATCCAAGTAAGCAAGAGGATGAGAAAATTTAACCTTCCGGTTTGCCTGATGGATTTTTAGTGAAGGCAAAGGATCTGAATCGGAGGAAAGAATAATTACCTCTGCAACATCAGCATGACTGGCTTCAGCATCATCCTGACAAATATCATCATCAATAAGGCGCGTGAAAAATAAGCCAAGTGAATCAAGTTCTACCTCAAGGTCCGGGTTACCCACATCGTCATCAGCGGCCGGATCAGAGGATGCAGTGGTTCTTTTCCTGTGGGTAGTCTTCTTCACAGCTTTAGTCTTTTGCCGGATTGATCTTTCCGGTTTGTCTGGTTTTTCTAGTTTCTCCTGCGGCAGTTTTTTGCTCCAAAACGGATCATTGCCCTGTTTAAATAGGCATTGATATTAAACAATGACCAGATATATCAATAACAGGTTCAGAAAAAAGAACAATCAAACTCTTACAGCTGGTGGTTTGTTGGTGGCACAGAAGGGAAGCAGGCCGGTTCGAGCACAGACGTGTTCCGGTTCATTCAGCATTTTATTCACAGCCTCTGTGATTTCTTCATCGGTAAGCTGGATGTTAGCATGTCGCAATGGGTCATCAACACTGCCAGTATACTCGCACATCAAACCGGAGCGCTGACTAAGGGGCAGTATGCTCCACGATATCCAACAACGAGCGAGATCAACTCCTGTTAAACCATTGGCCATGAAGGCTCTGAGCTTGGACAGTTGAGGAGCGTATTTGCTTCTCTCCTTGGCAGTCAACCTTTGCGGAAAGGGGTGTGTATTGCTAAGCCGCTCCGGACTAAAGCCAGGCAAAGGATTTTCACCAGCAGGGGAGGTGTCTCTACAATAGAACCATGTTTGATTCCACTCTTTGGGGTGGCTGTGCAGCTTGGCGTGAGGGTATGTGACCTCTTTCCTTTTCTGAATCGCCACACCGCCCAATTCCGTATTGGAACCGTCAGAAAATTCAGTACGGCGGTTTGGATGGAAATAGTCTCTGAACAACTCCACTGTGGGATCCTCTTGAAAAAACACCTCACAGAGCACTTGGAAGTGACACATGTTTGTAATAGAGTTGGGACCAGTGTCTTGTGGGTGGAGTTGAAAATTGGCTAAAACGTCCCGGTAAAATTTAGAACCGGGCGGCTTAAAGCCCCGGGCTAAGTGATCTACGAAAACGACGACCTCTCCTTCTTGAGGTGTGGGAGGGCATTCTTTGCCAGGAGCTCTCCAATGGATGGTGTTTTTGCTGCCTAAAGCGCCGATCAGGACTAAATTATTCAGTTGAGTCTCTGTGACGCAAGAAGGAACCCAGTTGCACTCATATACTTGCTTGGCCATGATGAAATCTACAAGATAGGTAATTCCGGTTCAAGAATGCATTTATTAAAGTGCACTGGTATGTACAATGTTAAACCGGAGACAGCTATATCTAAACCGGAGTTTTATGAAGCAACAGCATCTGGCGGTTCAACAAGGGGACTAATGGTATATACCGGTTTGGCAATTTTTTCTACAAAGTTAAACCGCCGGATCTAAGCATTGAAACAGTCGAGATTGCGGATAGATAAGTGTACAGAAACAGATTTCACAAGATTTCTCTAGCGACGGATCTGAAGCAAGTTCAGAAAAGAAGGAAAATATTCAAGGTTCAAAAAAGAACAGTACCGAATCAATGGGCAGAGATACAGGTAGATCTATGGTCTTGAGGCATATAAGTAAAGGCGGATGCTAAGAACTACCGCTACACAGAGCAAAGGTTCAAAGGTTCATCTAGGATCTATCATATGAGTATGAAGCAGATGATGAACACTGAAGAACTTGGAAACCCTAGAATGGATCTACGGAGGAAAAGGTGAAGAACTCACTGGAGCCGAGGAAGAAACAGAAGGTCGCCGCAATGCTCTGGTACAATCAGGGTGATGCAGCGGCCAAGGTTGGAGCAGAAGTCGTCGACGGCGGCGGGGCTCCGAAGCTGGACGACGCGGGGAAGACGAAGCAGAAGGGCACGAAGGGAAAAAAAAGAAATGACCCTTCGGTGTTATTTATAAGGCAAGGGGCATGTGTCAGGCGCGAAAATCAAGGAACCGTGGGTTTGGAAACGGAGCTGTCGCCTCGATTGTCGCAGACCTATTAAACAAAAAAGGTATCATGGATAAGTTTCTTTATAATAGGTGACGTCACGTTGGTTTACAACGACCAGAGAAGATGACATCACGGCGATTCAACAAACTACAAGAAGTTGTTGAAGATGAAGATTTTTGCTAAGGATTGACATGAACCTGTTCAAATCAATCTGGGGCCTAATGTTGAGGATATCACTACTGGGCGTAAACCGGCCTATCTGGGCCGGGTTAACTTCTTCAGTAGTTAACTATGTTGAAACCCAAGAAGGCAGATGAGGGCTCAAGGCCCATAGTTGGTTCAAGGCCTGTAGCCGTAAACCGGCGTTGGTATGTAACTTGTATTGTAAGTTAGGAATAAGTAGAGACCAAACCGGACACATCTATGAGCCGGTATTGGGAATCTGTGAACCGACGGGCGTCACCCGTGTATATAAGGGGACGACCCAGCGGTGGTTCAGACAACAGACAACAACTCGAGACTTAGGCGAAGCTTGTTTGCTCCCTAGTCATCGAAACCCCATCAATTCCATCACAACTAGACGTAGGCTTTTACCTTCATCGAAGGGGCCGAACTAGTATAAACTCTCTTGCGTCCCTGTGTCTGCTTTAACCCCTTCAAGCTAACCCATCGCAATGGCTCCACGACTAAGTCCTTTCTCTAGGACATCTGCCGTGACAAAACCACGACAAAGGATGTAATATTTGAGTAAACTTGCTCGTGTGATCCTGTATGATGAAAACTTGTTTCATATGCGCTATGCAACGCTTGTGTGAATTTAAAATATTACCTTCTGTTTGGCTGTTTATCCAATCTGAGAGATGGCTAGTCCTCGGCTTCTGCCCCATGCCACAAGTGCTAGGGTGTTCGGGATAAACCTGAGCACTCTTGTTCCCATGTTTGGGTCCTTCGAGGGAGGTGCTCAGCACAATGAACAAGGCAACCAGACTAATAATGCTTTATCACTCTCACTTAGCCATAAAATTCTATAATTTTAAATTTCGGCAAAGCCCCTGGTATTCGGAAGGCCGAATTCGGGGCGCGATACACGCCTTTAAGCCGGACAGGGCCGGCCCCTCGCTCTAAGCGGCATAAGTCTTTAGGGACTCGAAAACCTCGCCGAACAATGACCAGTCTCTCGCCTTATCATGACAGTCAGTTTTAGCTTTCTCTACTGAGGTGCTTAGCCCAGCAGAACCAGGGCACAATCGCAGTAGTTCTCCTAGCGCTACCTTAGCCGATAGAGCGGAATGTAAGGTACCAAAACATAGGAGCCGGGCAAGCCCAACATTTGACCAAAGACATGATTCGGAGCTGATGCATATAATGCTATAAGTTCAGGGTGCCGCACTTGTGAAAGTGTTCGGACTTTTCACACCATATTGTGGGGTACGTAAGCCCCTGGTGTATTGGCCGTACCAAAGTGTACGGTTGCAAGGCGTCATTAATGAACACATATATGTATAACAAGAATGCAATAATAGTCGTAATGTTATGCATTGTTTATTCGAAAAGGTGCGTTTAAAGCAGAATGATACAGATGGTGCGATAAGCAAAGAGTAGGACTATGTCCCTTCCAAGGGCAAGCTGAGGAATAGTATTATAAATCAAATATTTCTCTTGTTATTGTAATCCACCTGGGAATTCCGTGGTGTGACGTAGCTTTCTGCCTCCTTGGTTGCTGCATCATGTGTTCGGCAATAGTGCTGCCGGGCAGGGTTTCCAGAGATTAAGGTCCTGAAAAAGAGAAAAATAACCAAAAGGGAAGCCCCTAGTGCGGTTTAAGCCGCGTCTTGAGGCGTGTCGCAGTTGTGCCCCCCTCCCCACCTGTGCCCATGGTATTTTTAATGCGTAATTATGTACGCATGGCACGAGTTTCGCCGTTTGGCTGGGACTGGGGTGGGGGCCGCATTGCTACGCGAGCTCAGATCACGCCAGGCGGTCTAGTTGCCGATTGCTCCGAGCGCGCTTGAAGGTGTCTGGGTCTTGAAACGCCGAACTGGTGGATTGCCTTGAGAGGCTGCTTTGCGCTTCTGCTGCGAGGGCCGCGGTGGGCTCCTCCATTCGGAGAGAGTGCTCTGTGTTTCCATTTACTGTAATAACCCCGCGAGGTCCTGGCATCTTGAGCTTGAGGTATGCATAATGCGGTACCGCATTGAATCTCGCAAATGCGGTTCGCCCGAGCAGTGCGTGATAACCACTGCGGAACGGGGCTATATCGAAGATTAACTCTTCGCTTCGAAAGTTATCCGGGGATCCGAAGACCACTTCCAGTGTAATTGAGCCTGTGCAATGGGCCTCTACGCCTAGAATGACACCCTTAAAGGTCGTTTTTGTGGGTTTGATCCTTGAGGGGTCTATGCCCATTTTGCGCACTGTGTCCTGATAAAGCAGGTTCAGGCTGCTGCCGCCATCCATAAGAACTCGAGTGAGGTGAAATCCGTCAATGATTGGGTCCAGAACCAGTGCGGCGAATCCGCCATGACGGATACTAGTGGGATGGTCCCTGCGATCGAAAGTGATTGGGTAGGAGGACCATGGGTTGAACTTTGGGGCGACTGGCTCCAACGCATATACGTCCCTAAGCGCACGCTTCCGCTCCCTCTTGGGGATGTGGGTTGCGTATATCATGTTCACCGTCCGCACTTGTGGGGGAAACCTCTTCTGTCCTCCGGTGTGTGGCTGCCGGGGCTCCTCCTCGTCATCGCTATGTGGCCCCTTGTCCTTGTTTTCGGCAATTAACTTGCCGGCCTGCTTGAACACCCAACAATCCCTATTGGTGTGATTGGCTGGCTTTTCTGGGGTGCCGTGTATTTGACACGAGCGATCGAGTATACGGTCCAAGCTGGACGGACCCGGCGTACTTTGTTTGAATGGCTTTTTCCGCTGACCGGGTTTAGAGCCTTTGAATCCTGCATTGACTGTCGTATCCTCGGTATTATCGCTGTTAATGCGGCGCTTATGTTTGTTGCAACGTGACCTGCTATTGCCGTCCTTGGTATCCTAAGTACCATGGTTCTTTGATATGTTATTACTGCGAGCCAGCCAACTGTCTTCTCCCGCACAAAAGCGGGTCATGAGTGTCGTGAGGGCTGCATAGATTTCGGCTTTTCCTGACCAAGGTGCCGGGCTAGCCATTCGTCGCGGATGTTGTGTTTGAAAGCCGCTAGGGCCTCTGCATCCGGACAATCGATGATTTGATTTTTCTTTGTTAGGAACCGAGTCCAGAATTGTCTGGCCGATTCTTCTGGCTGCTGAATTATGTGGCTCAAGTCATCGTCATCTGGTGGCCACACATAAGTGCCCTGAAAGTTGTCGAGGAATGCGGCTTCCAGATCTTCCCAACAGCTAATGGACTCCGCTGGCAAGCTGTTGAGCCAATGCCGCGCTGGTCCTTTGAGCTTTAGTGGGTGGTATTTGATGGCGTGTAAGTCATCACCGCGGGCCATGTGGATGTGGAGGAGGAAATCCTCGATCCATACCGCGGGATCTGTTGTGCCGTCGTATTATTCAATATTTATAGGTTTGAAACCTTTTGGGATTTGATGATCCATTACTTCGTCTGTGAAGCATAGGGGGTGTGCGGTGCCTCTGTATTGGGCTATATCACGACGCAGCTCGAATGGGTCTTGCCCGCTGTGTTCGACCTGGCCGGATTTACTTTTACTGTATCCGGTGCGATGTTTATCGTCTCGCATAGTGGTGCGCCCTCGTGATCCGTAGATCGATCTTGCATGCTTTGCTTTGTCCTCCAATATGTCTCGCAGGTCTGGCGTATCTCCCCATGCCTTTTTATTTGAATGGCGTCGGGGTGCAGGCTGAGTTTTTGGCTGGAATGCCTCTCTATCGCGGCCACGAGGTGGCCGATCAGCCGCGTCATACGCTTCTTCCTCCAGTCGGGGTAGCAACCTGCACTTTGGGTAACTCTTGGAGGGGCGCTCGAGTTTATATTCCTCGGCCGCGAGGACTTCAGTCCATCTTTCAGCTAGCAGATCTTGATCAGCTTGAAGCTGCTGCTGCTTTTTCTTAAGGCTATTTGCCGTGGCTATAAGCCGACATTTGAAGCGCTCTTGTTCGACGGGATCCTCTGGCACGACGAATTTGTCATCGCCGAGGCTTGCCTCGTCTTCGGAGGGGGGCATGTAATTATCATCCTCCGCCTCTTCATCTGCCGCTCTCTCAGGAGGCCTGGCTCCTCCATCCTCCTGCTCTAAATCTTGCTGGAGGGGATTGTTGTTGTCTTCGGCACTATCCAGAGTGTTATTATCTCCTGTGCCGGTATCACCACTTTTTCTTTGGCGGGACTTAGAGCGGCACCGCTGACGTAGGCACTTGGGTTGCTTCTTGGAGGGGTCATCCTCCGCTATCTCGTCGCCATTGCCTTCTTTGGGTGTATCCACCATGTATATATCGTATGATGAGGTGGCTGTCCAGTGCCCTATGGGCAGTGGTTCCTCTTCGTCTCCCACATCGTCGTCCATACCGTTGATGTCTTCAGAGTCGAAGTCGAGCATGTCGGTTAAGTCATCGACAGTGGCTACTAAGTGGGTGGTGGGTGGGCCGTGAATTTCTTCGTCGTCCGCATCCCAGTCCTGCCGGACATAGTTCGGCCAGGATCCTCCTGACAAGGAGAGAGACCTTAATGAGTTCAGTATGTCGCCAAAGGGCGAGTGCTGAAAAATATCCGCGGAGGGAAACTCCATGATCGGCGCCCAATCGGATTTGATAGGAACGGGCGCAGGCGGCTCGCAGTCCGTGGCCAGAGAAGGATCCGACAGTTTAACAACACGGCTCTCGTGCAAGGTAAGGTCGATGTTTGGCTCGATCGCCGCTAAGGGTAAGGCCTCCGTGGCGGGGTCCATCCACCAGTCCATGGACGGTGCAACTGGCTCCGAATTGAGGGTCAGAGCGGCTGCCTGTGCGATCTCCTGAACACTGTCCGATGGTAGAGCTAAATTGTACTCATCGTGACCGCGTGACGCACAAGGCAGAGGCTCGAATCCGTCGAAGATCAAGTCTCCACGGATATCGACCGTGTAGTTTAAGCTTCCAAACCTGACCTGGTGGCCAGGGGCGTAACTTTCAATCTGCTCCAGATGGCCAAGCGAATTGGCCCGCAGTGCAAAGCCGCCGAACACGAAGACCTGTCCGGGGAGAAAAGTCTCACCCTGGACTGCATCGCTATCGATGATAGTAGGAGCCATCAAGCCTAACGGCGATGACACAGAGGAATTCTCAATGAAAGCACCAATGTCGTGTTGGAAATATGCCCTAGAGGCAATAATAAAATGTTTATTATTATATTTCCTTGTTCATGATAATTGTCTATTATTCATGCTATAATTGTGTTATCCGGAAATCATAATACATGTGTGAATACATAGACCACAACATGTCCCTAGTGAGCCTCTAGTTAACTAGCTCGTTGATCAATAGATAGTCATGGTTTCCTAACTATGGACATTGGATGTCATTGATAACGGGATCACATCATTAGGAGAATGATGTGATGGACAAGACCCAATCCTAAGCATAGCACAAGATCGTGTAGTTCGTTTGCTAGAGCTTTTCCAATGTCAAGTATCATTTCCTTAGACCATGAGATCGTGTAACTCCCAGATGCCGTAGGAGTGCTTTGGGTGTACCAAACGTCACAACGTAACTGGGTGACTATAAAGGTATACTACAGGTATCCCCGAAAGTATCTGTTGGGTTGACACGGATCGAGACTGGGATTTGTCACTCCGTATGACGGAGAGGTATCTCTGGGCCCACTCGGTAATGCATCATCATAATGAGCTCAGTGTGACCAAGTGTTTGGTCATGGGATCATGCATTATGGTACGAGAAAAGTGACTTGCCGGTATCGAGATTGAACGAGGTATTGGGATACCGACGATCAAATCTCGGGCAAGTAACGTACCGATTGACAAAGGGAATTGTATACGGGATTACTTGAATCCTCGACATCGTGGTTCATCCGATGAGATCATCGAGGAGCATGTGGGAGCCAACATGGGTATCCAGACCCTGCTGTTGGTTATTGACCGGAGAGTCGTCTCAGTCATGTCTGCGTGTCTCCCGAACCCGTAGGGTCTACACACTTAAGGTTCGGTGACGCTAGGGTTGTAGAGATATTAGTATGCGGTAACCCAAAAGTTGTTCGGAGTCCCGGATGAGATCCTGTACGTCACGAGGAGTTCCGGAATGGTCCGGAGGTAAAGATTTATATATAGGAAGTCCAGTTTCGGCCATCGTGAAAGTTTCGGGGGTAATCGGTATTGTACCAGGACCACCGGAAGGGTCCCGGGGGTCCACCGGGTGGGGCCACCTATCCCGGAGGGCCCCATGGGCTGAAGTGGGAGGGGAACCAGCCCCTGGTGGTCTGGTGCGCCCCCCACGGGCCTCCCCCTGCACCTAGGGTTGGAAACCCTAGGGGTGGGGGGCGCCCCACCTGACTTGGGGGGCAAGTCCCCCTTGGCCGTCGCCCCCCTTGGAGATTGGATCTCCTAGGGCCGGCGCCCCCCTAGGGGCCTTATATATAGTGGGGGGGGGGGGAGGGAGGGCAGCCACACACCAAACCCTTAGCGCCTCCCTCTCCCCTCGTAACACCTCTCTCTCTCTCTCGTTGGAGCTTGGGGAAGCCGTGCCGAGATCACCGCTGCTTCCACCACCACGCCGTCGTGCTGCTGGATCTCCATCAACCTCTCCTTCCCTTTGCTGGATCAAGAAGGAGGAGACGTCTTCCCAACCGTATGTGTGTTGAACGCGGAGGTGCCGTCCGTTCGGCGCTTGGTCATCGGTGATTTGGATCACGACGAGTACGACTCCATCAACCCCGTTCTCTTGAACGCTTCCGCTCGCGATCTACAAGGGTATGTAGATGCACTCCCCTCTCCCTCGTTGCTAGATGACTCCATAGATTGATCTTGGTGATGCATAGAAAATTTTAAAATTCTGCTACGTTCCCCAACAGTGGCATTAGAGCTAAGTCTATGCATAGTTTCTATGCACGAGTAGAACACAAGTTGTTGTGGGCGTCGATTTTGTCAATTTACTTGCTGTTACTAGTCTTATCTTTATTCGGCTGCATCGTGGGATGAAGCGGCCCGGACCGACCTTACACGTACGCTTACGTGAGACTGGTTCCACCGACTGACATGCACTAGTTGCATAAGGTGGCTAGCGGGTGTCTGTCTCTCCCACTTTAGCCGGATCGGATTCGATGAAAAGGGTCCTTATGAAGGGTAAATAGAAATTGGCATATCACGTTGTGGTTTTGGCATAGGTAAGAAACGTTCTTGCTAGAAACCTATAGCAGCCACATAAAAACTTGCAACAACAATTAGAGGACGTCTAACTTGTTTTTGCAGCATATGCCGTGTGATGTGATATGGCCAAAAGGATGTGATGAATGATATATGTGATGTATGAGATTGATCATGTTCTTGTAATGGGAATCACGACTTGCATGTCGATGAGTATGACAACCGGCAGGAGCCATAGGAGTTGTCTTAATTTATTTATGACCTGCGTGTCAACATAAACGTCATGTAGTTACTTTACTTTATTGCTAAACCGTTAGCCATAGCAGTAGAAGTAATAGATGACGAGACAACTTCATGAAGACACAATGATGGAGATCATGATGATGGAGATCATGGTGTCATGCCGGTGATGATAATGATCATGGCGTCCCGAAGATGGAGATCAAAAGGAGCAAATGATATTGGCCATATCATGTCACTATTTGATTGCATGTGATGTTTATCATGTTTTTTGCTTCTTATTTGCTTAGAACGACGGTAGTAAATAAGATGATCCCTCACAATAATTTGAAGAAAGTGTTCCCCCTAACTGTGCACTGTTGCGAAGGTTCGTTGTTTCGAAGCACCACGTGATGATCGGGTGTGATAGATTCTAACGTTCGAATACAACGGGTGTAAGCCAGATTTACACACGCAATACACTTAGGTTGACTTGACGAGTCTAGCATGTACAGACATGGCCTCGGAACACAGAAGACCGAAAGGTCGAACATGAGTCGTATAGAAGATACGATCAACATGGAGATATTCACCGATGATGACTAGTCCGTCTCACGTGATGATCGGACACGGCCTAGTTGAGTCGGATCATGTATCACTTAGATGACTAGAGCGATGTCTAATCTGAGTGGGAGTTCATTAATTAATTTGATTAGATGAACTTAATTATCATGAACTTAGTCTAAAAACCTTTGCAAAATGTCTTGTAGATCAAATGGCCAACGCTCATGTCAACCTCAACTTCAACGCGTTCCTAGAGAAAACCAAGCTGAAATATGATGGCAGCAACTATACGGACTGGGTCCGGAACCTGAGGATCATCCTCATAGCTGCCAAGAAAGCATATGTCCTAGAAGCACCGCTAGGTCAAGCACCCATCCCAGAGAACCAAGACGTTATGAACGCTTGGCAGTCACGTGCTGATGATTACTCCCTCGTTCAGTGCGGCATGCTTTACAGCTTAGAACCGGGGCTCCAAAAGCGTTTTGAGCAACACGGAGCATATGAGATGTTCGAAGAGCTGAAAATGGTTTTCCAAGCTCATGCCCGGGCCGAGAGATATGAAGTCTCCGACAAGTTCCACAGTTGTAAGATGGAGGAAAATAGTTCTGTCAGTGAGCACATACTCAAAATGTCTGGGTTGCACAACCGCTTGTCCCAGCTGGACATTAACCTCCCAGACGAGGCGGTCATTGACAGAATCCTTCAGTCGCTCCCACCTAGCTATAAGAGCTTTGTGATGAACTACAATATGCAGGGGATGGTGAAAACTATTCCTGAAGTATTTTCAATGCTAAAATCAGCGGAGGTGGAAATCAAAAAGGAACATCAAGTGTTGATGGTCAATAAAACCACTAGTTTCAAGAAAGGCAAGGGTAAGAAGAACTTCAAGAAGGACGGCAAGGGAGTTGCCACGCCTGGTAAATCAGTTGCCGGGAAGAAGCCAAAGAATGGACCCAAACCTGAGACTGAGTGCTTTTATTGCAAGGGAAAGGGACACTGGAAGCGGAACTGCCCCAAATACTTAGCGGACAAGAAGGCCGGCAACACTAAAGGTATATGTGATATACATGTAATTGATGTGTACCTTACCAGTACTCGTAGTAGCTCCTGGGTATTTGATACCGGTGCGGTTGCTCATATTTGTAACTCAAAACAGGAGCTGCGGAATAAGCAGAGACTGGCGAAGGACGAGGTGACGATGCGCGTTGGGAATGGTTCCAAGGTCGATGTGATCGCCGTCGGCACACTACCTCTACATTTACCTACAGGATTAGTTTTAAACCTCAATAATTGTTATTTAGTGCCAGCTTTGAGCATGAACATTGTATCTGGATCTCGTTTAATACGAGATGGCTACTCATTTAAATTCGAGAATAATGGTTGTTCTATTTATATGAGAGATAGGTTTTATGGTCATGCCCCGCTGGTCAATGGTTTATTCTTAATGAATCTCGAACATGATGTTACACATATTCATAGTGTGAATACCAAAAGATGTAAGATTGATAATGATAGTCCCACATATCTGTGGCACTACCGCCTTGGTCACATCGGTGTCAAACACATGAAGAAGCTCCATATAGATGGACTTTTGGAGTCTCTTGATTTCGAATCATTTGACACGTGCGAACCATGCCTCATGGGTAAAATGACCAAGACTCCAGAACAATGGAGCGAGCAACCAACTTATTGGAAATTATACATACTGATGTGTGCGGTCCAATGAGCATTGTGGCTCGCGGTGGCTATCGTTATGTTCTCACTCTCACTGATGACTTAAGTAGATATGGGTATGTCTATTTGATGAAACACAAGTCTGAGACCTTTGAAAAGTTCAAGGAATTTTAGAATGAGGTAGAGAATCAACGTGACAGAAAAATCAAGTTTTTGCGATCAGATCATGGGGGAGAATATTTAAGTCACAAATTTGGTACGCACTTAAGGAAATGTGGAATCGTTTCACAACTCACGCCGCCTGGAACACCTCAGCGTAACAGTGTGTCCGAACGTCGTAATCGCACTCTATTGGATATGGTGCTGTCGGATTTCGGGTTCCGGCAGACCCTTGAGGTTCGAACACTGGGGTGCGCACGGAGATTTCTCCTCCTACCTACCTGCACCCCTCCGCCTTGCTAGGATCTAAACTATGGCAAGAACAACACAAGAGACACAGGGTTTATACTGGTTCGGGCCACCGTTGTGGTGTAATACCCTACTCCAGTGTGTGGTGTGGTGGATTGCCTCTTGGGCTGATGATGATAAACAATACAAGGAAGAACAGCCTCGCGAGGATCTGTTCTTGGCTGGGGTGATGAACTGCTGGGAGGAGCTCAGTCACCTTTCTCTCTCTCTCTGTCTCTCTCTCTGTCCCTCCCTCTAGCGGGTGGCTGATCCTATTTATAGAGGCCCTGGTCCTCTTCCCAAATATCGAGCGGGAAGGGAGCCAACAATGGCGGGCTAACTTGAAGGGGGACAGCTAGTACTAGCTACCCTGACAAAAGTAGTCTTCGCCTGCGCAAAGCTCTGGTGATGACGCTGTCTTGGGCTCCATGGTGACCTTCGTCTCGTAGTCCTCCTGGTCTCGGTCTCGTTGCACCGAAATGGCAACCTTTGCCTGATGCCTCGGTACTCCGCGGCTGAGCTTGCCCCCTTTGCACCAAAGAGGAAAGGAGGACACTACGCGGGCTGGCACCCGCCTGGCGCCCTCGGTCGTCATGGCTTGCGTCACGGGCACCTCGTGAGGTACCCCGCCTTGATCTCTCCGCCTCCTCGTGAGCCAGCCTGACGAGGCCGTGCCTGAGGAAGCTCCGCGTCGTCCGCCCCGCGAGGCTTGGCCCCTCGCGAGGGTCTTAGGTTTGTGTTGGTGAAGATGGGCCGCGCTGGGCCCCCCTTTGAGCCACGCCGCAGGCCGCAGGCGGGCAAGTCTGGGGACCCCCGTTCCCAGAACACCGACAGTAGCCCCTGGGGCCAAGGGTCACGAAGGTGTGGGTCGTCCCCCCTGGGGTCCACACCGAGGGCTCCTCCCGAGAGTTCGTGCTTCACGTCGCCGTTCCTCTTCAGTCTTGGATCCGCCTTCCTCCCTTCTTCGCCTCTATTATCCCGCAGGGGGAGCCCCTGGAGCTCTGGCTGCAGCACGCCGGCTGTAGCTCCCTCGCGACCGAGGCTGAGGTCGCGGTCGTTGCCCCGGGCGAGGTCTTCATGACTCGGGGCTGGAGAGAGATCGCCCGGGTTTGCAGGGTAAGGGGCGTCTTCGCGGTCCACTTGGATTACAACGGTGCTTCGGTGATGCTCTTCAAGGTCTTCGATGCGAGCGGGCTCCGGCTGGAGTGTTGCCCCAGGGAAGGTGGACAGGACCCTGCCGCGACGAGGACTGGGCCCGCCAACCGCTCCCTTGGCGGCTTCTCAGGTGGTGGAGGTGTCGGAGGTTCCAGCGACTCCGGAGACGAGCGACGATAGCTACGAGCCCCCGAGCCGGCGCCGCTCCTGGAGCAGGGCGGGCTCGTCAGGCCGCCGCCGACTCTGATCTGGATGGGGTTGGCGTCGGTGCTTGACGGCCCATTGTTGATGATGGCGTCTTTTGCAGGGACGCGCGTAGTTTGTGTCCCTTTAGGATCTGTTCCCTGCGAGGAATCAAAAATGTGTCCCGTGGGGGCTTGTAAGGTGCCTGTGATCCTATTTTGTTAATATAACCCTTGTCGTAGAATTGTGCGAGTTGCTCATTCCGTCTTAGCTCAGTCCTCCCTTTCGAACCTCATGAGGGCTTGGTGCTCTGCGCCGACAGGTCCCAGTCCCAAGGCGGCTTCAGCCGTCGCTGGTATGCCAGGTCGCGATGCCGTGGTCAAGGCCAGGAGGTGAGCGACCCGGAGTCCGGTAAGAGCCCCTGAGTCGCGATGCTCAGGAGGTCCCCTTTGGCGCCCAAGCAGCCGTCGTTTGGTGAGAAAGGAGAGCGGCGTCGCTAACACGGGATAGCATTAGGTGCGGGGATGGTGCCACGGTAGCTGGCGCTTCCGGGTGATGACTTATCTCGAGGATCAGGGGCCGCTCTCTGGCGTGTCGTTGAGTCCGTGCATCGGCAGGCGCGAGGTTGCTCGGCAAGGTCCTTGTGTGTCTCTCCCCTCTCGCCTTTGTTCCCCTTTCTGCTCTACGTCCTCGGGTCCCGGCCCTCGAGCGAGTCTCAGCCGTCGCTGGTATGCCAGGTCGCGATGCCGTGGTCAAGGCCAGAGGGTGAGGGCCGGAGAGCCAGTAGGAGCCCTGAGTCGCGATGCTCAGGCACCCCCCTTTAACGTGCAAGCGGTTCGCGCGGACGAGAGCGAAGGAGACACCGCAAGGGCCTCGCCTGACGCAGCTCCTTCAGGAGGTCCTGCAGGTCCATCACAGAAAAAACAAGGGGTTGCCATGATAATTGACAGTCAGCCGTTGGTTGCTTCCGAGGGGTAGTGAGGCACTAAAGGCTTGACGAGGTGACGCTATGCGGGGCTGCCGCAGCCAGAGCTCAGCCATCCAGGTTTGTCGGCGTTGCAGGGACGGACCCATGCGCAAGCGTCGTGCCGTTTGGAAGCAGCTCCGTTAGTTGGCGTCAGCTGAGCAGGCAACTAGGTAAAACACATTAGCCGCGAAGGAGTGGATTCGTTCAAATAGATGCTGGGAATGCGGACATCACTGGGTCAGGCCCGAGCGACTTGGGGGTCATGCAGCCTGAGGGGCGCCCCCAACAAGGTAAGCTAACAACATGGAATAAAAAAGGGATACACGCCGCAGGGAAGGACCCACGCGGCCTGGGAATAATGCAGCCCTGGGGGGTGCTCCCAGCTAGAAATAAAACTCGAAAGATGTCACCTGATGATGTTGAGGACGAAGGAGTGTTGATGTAGCAGGCTCGGTGGGCCGCGGGAGCCGATCCTCACGAGCCCCCAGGCCCAGGGGCCTCGGGAGGCTCCGGAGGCGCTGGCGGCTCCTCGCGGGCCATTTCCATCCCCGCCAGGGCTGCGGAATGCCCGGCCTCTCGTGCCTCCGTGATGCCCCTCATGAGGCGCTGGTACGTGTCAGCCGTGTTCGGCAAGCCGTAAGGCATGCGAACGTAGCTGTGGGGTGGGCCTCCGTAGCGCCCCACTCGCGAGGGCCAGAGGCGCTCCAGGGAGGCAACTCGGTTGAGCTCTGGTATGTCAATGCAGATGCGCAGCCCACCATCCTCGCCTGGATGGGAAGCCACTGCTGGTAGGTGGCGGCTGCCTTTCATGACTCTTGACTCCTGTAGCTCCTGAATGGCCTTGCTGACGAACTTCTGAGGGTCTGGATCTCCTTGCCTTGCTCCTTCTTAAGGGAAACATGCTTCGAAACACGCCTCCATGTGGTGCCCAAGCGCCTCCCTCGTGACCCTAGCTAGGTTGATGGCCCTCCAGGGGAGAGCCCCCGAGCCCTGCCTGAGGAGGGCACTGGGCGCGCTTTCCTATGCGATGGAAGGAGGTTCCCCCTGGGCAGGTGCGGGCCCAGAGGGGCCTGTCTACTGAGTGGTCGGGCCGGACGATGTCTTCTTCTTCTTAGGGGCGGTCTCGGGAGGCCTCCTGCTTCCACGATCCAGGTCTTCCAGTGACGCGGCCTGAAAGGCTCGTTCCAGGGAACACACCGCGTCCCTCTCTTCACAGGGCACCGTGATGACTCCGCCGCTTCCTGGCATCTTGAGGACGTTGTAGCCGCGGTGAGTTACGGCCATGAACTTGGCCAGCGCTGGGTACCCAAGGATGGCGTTGTACGGCAGGCGAATGTGAGCGACGTCGAAGTCGATGAGCTCGGTGCGGTAGTTGTCACGTGCCCCGAAGGTGACAGGGAGGCGGACCTGCCCAATCGGGACCGTGGAGCCGTCGGTGATACCGGAGAAAGGCTTGGTTGGCTGAAGCTGGCTGTAGGGCACTTGGAGGTTGTTGAATGTTTCCACGGACAGGACGTTGAGCCCTGCCCCGCCATCGATGAGGGTCTTGGTGACCACCACGTTGCTGATGATTGGGGAACAAAGCATCGGGAGGACTCCGGCTGTAGCCGCACACTTGAGCTGATCTGCTGAGCTGAACGTGATGGCGCACGCCGACCACCTGAGGGGGCGCGTGGCTTTGAGCCTGGGGAGGACTGCGTTCACTTCGCGGGCGAACTGCTTGAAGATGCGCTGAGAGGCTGGGGCTTGTGCCCCGCCCAGGATGCAGGCGATCGCGCGCGGCTCCTGGAAGCCCCCAGCCCCCTCGTCCTGGTGGCGGTCCTCGTTTCTCCTTGGCTACGGCGGCAGCGGTGGGAGGCCTGCGTTGCCTTGCGGGCGATCCTCGCGAGGCTGATCCCTCCAGCCTCCCTCGCGAGGCGGGTCTTGCCAGCGATCCTCGCGAGGTTGATCGCGCCACCCTTGGCGCGGGCCACGGTCTTCCCAACGTCCTGCGTTCCTTCCTCCTCCTCGGCCGTAGCCCTAGTCACTGCGGTCAGGGCGACGGCCGATCCTTCCTTCTCGCACGGCTCGGAGCTCTTGACATTCGTTGGTGTTGTGGGTGTGGAGGTCATGGTACACACAGTACCGGCTGCCCTTGGAAGGTTCGGGCTGATCTCTGCCTCGCTTGGTGTCTGGTTCTGCCGCGAGCACGGCAGCCCCCTTACGCTTCACATCCTTGGCCTTGGGCTTCTTCTCTTCTGGGTCCGCGGCAGGCAGCCCGAGGAGGGAGAGTCGCCCTTCCTCGGCCCTGGCGCACTTGGTTGCCAGGTTGAACAGCTCCAAGGAAGTGCACATGTCTTCATGCATCGCCAGCTCCTCCTTCATCTTGACGTCACGCACGCCATCGGAGAAGGCCAAGATGATGGACTCCTCAGTCACCTTGGGAATCTTGAGGCGCGCGTTGTTGAAGCGCTGGATGTACTTCTGCAGGGTCTCCTCGGGCTGTTGCTTGATGCGGCGCATGTCGCTCACGGCAGGTGGCCGGTCGCGAGTGCCTTGGAAGTTGGCGATGAAGCAGGTGCGCATCTCGTCCCAGGAGGAGATTGTGCCTGGAGCCAGGTTCAGGAGCCAGGTGCGGGCCCCATCTTTGAGCGCCATGGGGAACCAGTTCGCCATGACCTTCTCGTCTCCGTTGGAAGCTTCGATGCCCAGCTCGTAGAACTGGAGGAACTCCGCAGGGTCAGCCGTGCCGTCGTAGCGAGGAGGCAAGTCTGGCTTGAACTTCCCGGGCCACGCGACGCTGCGTAACTCGGCGGTGAAGGCGCGGCAGCCTGCTGTGGCCACGGGAGGCCTTGGATGACGGGGAGCTTGGTCTTGCGTGTCCCCACGCGCTGCAGCTAGGAGCAGCGCGGGGTCTTGACGCGCGGGAGCAGGAGCATGGTCGCGACGTGCTGGAGCAGGGAGCGCCCGGGCAGCTTCCTGCGGGCGAGGGACTTCTTGACAGCTCTGCTCTTGCCGCACTGGCACCTGACAGAGTGGGTTCCGCCTAGGGGCCACGCGCCTTGGAGCCATGGCGCCTTCCTGAGGAGGAGGCGGCCGGGGCGCCGCCGGAGCTTCATCGCCCACGCGGGGCGGGGTGCGGTGCAGCGGAACGGATGGCGCAGGAGAGCCCCCTGCGGCGCGGACGAGCTCGGCGACGCAGTCAAGCCATTCTTCGTAGACGTCGTCGACTGGACGGTAGCGCAGGAGCTCGTTTGCCGCGATGAGTGCAGCCCGAGCCTCCATGGGCGCGCGGAGCGCGCGGGACGAAGAACCAGTTGGGGCGAGCGAGGGAGTTGCGGTGCGGCCGTCTTGCCGCACGGACGGATGCTGGGACGATGCTTGCTGCTCGTCCCCTGCCGGGCCGGTGGTGGCGTTGACGGCAGGTGACGGGGAACGGCGAGGACGCCCGCCGACAGGGGCCGTCTGGGCGACGCGTGAAGCGAGTGCGGCCCGGCGCTCGGCGCGGGCCCGACGAGCATCAGACATGGGCGTGATGGTCGGAGGAGAACGGGGTGGTGGAAGACGAATCCCGGCGCACCCCTACCTGGCGCGCCAAATGTTGGATTTCGGATTCCGGCAGACCCTTGAGGTTCGAACACTGGTGCGCGCGCGGAGATTTCGCCTCCTACCTACCTGCACCCCTCCGCCTTGCTAGGATCTAAACTATGGCAAGAACAACACAAGAGACACAGGGTTTATACTGGTTCGGGCCACCGTTGTGGTGTAATACCCTACTCCAGTGTGTGGTGTGGTGGATTGCCTCTTGGGCTGATGATGATAAACAATACAAGGAAGAACAGCCTCGCGAGGATCTGTTCTTGGCTGGGGTGATGAACTGCTGGGAGGAGCTCAGTCACCTTTCTCTCTCTCTCTGTCTCTCTCTCTCTGTCCCTCCCTCTAGCGGGTGGCTGATCCTATTTATAGAGGCCCTGGTCCTCTTCCCAAATATCGAGCGGGAAGGGAGCCAACAATGGCGGGCTAACTTGAAGGGGGACAGCTAGTACTAGCTACCCTGACAAAAGTAGTCTTCGCCTGCGCAAAGCTCTGGTGATGACGCCGTCTTGGGCTCCACGGTGACCTCCGTCTCGTAGTCCTCCTGGTCTCGGTCTCGTTGCACCGAAATGGCAACCTTTGCCTGATGCCTCGGTACTCCGCGGCTGAGCTTGCCCCCTTTGCACCAAAGAGGAAAGGAGGACACTGCGCGGGCTGGCACCCGCCTGGCGCCCTCGGTCGTCATGGCTTGCGTCACGGGCACCTCGTGAGGTACCCCACCTTGATCTCTCCGCCTCCTCGTGAGCCAGCCTGACGAGGCCGTGCCTGAGGAAGCTCCGCGTCGTCCCCCCGCGAGGCTTGGCCCCTCGCGAGGGTCTTAGGTTTGTGTTGGTGAAGATGGGCCCCGCTGGGCTCCCCTTTGAGCCACGCTGCAGGTCGCAGGCGGGCAAGTCTGGGGACCCCCGTTCCCAGAACGCCGACAGGTGCGATCTATGATGTCACTCACTGATTTACCGCTATCATTTTGGGGATACGCTCTAGAGACAGCTACATTCACTTTAAATAGACCGTCTAAATCCATTGAGACGACACCGTATGAATTATGGTTTGGGAAGAAACCTAAGCTGTCATTTCTAAAAGTTTGGGGATGCGATGCTTATGTCAAGAAACTTCAACCTGAAAGGCTCGAACCCAAGTCAGAAAAATGCGTCTTCATAGGATACCCTAAGGAAACCATTGGGTATACCTTCTACCTCAGATCCGAAGGCAAGATCTTTGTTGCCAAGAATGGGTCCTTTTTGGAGAAAGAGTTTCTCTCGAGAGAAGTAAGTGGGAGGAAAGTAGAACTCGATGAAGTACTACCTCTTGAACCGGAAAGTGGCGCAGCTCAGGAAGATGTTCCTGTGGTGCCTGCACCGACTAGATAGGAAGTTAATGATGATGATCAAGGTACTTCGGATCAAGTTGCTACTGCACTTCGAAGGTCCACAAGGACACGTTCCACACCAGAATGGTATGGTAACCCTATCCTGGAAATCATGTTGTTAGACAACGGTGAACCTTCGAACTATGAAGAAGCAATGGCGGGCCCAGGATCCATGTATGAAAACAAAGTATGGACTTTGACAGACTTGCCCGATGATCGGCGAGCGATAGAGAATAAATGGATCTTTAAGAAGAAGACGGACGCGTATGGTAATGTTACCATCTATAAGGCTCGACTTGTCGCTAAGGGTTATCGACAAGTTCAAGGGGTTGACTACGATGAGACCTTCTCACCCGTAGCGAAGCTGAAGTCCGTCCGAATCATGTTAGCAATTGCCGCATACTATGATTATGAGATATGGCAAATGGACGTCAGAACGGCATTCCTTAACGGCTTTCTTAAGGAAGAATTGTATATGATGCAGCCGGAAGGTTTTGTCGATCCTAAGAATGCTAACAAGGTATGCAAGCTCCAGCACTCCATCTATGGGCTGGTGCAAGCATCTCGGAGTTGGAACATTCACTTTAATGAAATGATCAAAGCGTTTGGGTTTATGCAGACTTATGGAGAAGCCTGCATTTACAAGAAAGTGAGTGGGAGCTCTCTAGCATTTCTCATATTATATGTGGATGACATACTTTTGATGGGAAATGATATAGAACTTTTGGACAGTATTAAGGCCTACTTGAATAAGTGTTTTTCAATGAAGGACCTTGGAGAAGCTGCTTACATATTAGGCATCAAGATCTATAGAGATAGATCGAGACGCCTCATAGGTCTTTCACAAAGCACATGCCTTGATAAGATATTGAAGAATTTCAATATGGATCAGTCCAAGAAGGGGTTCTTGCTTGTGTTGCAAGGTGTGAAATTGAGCTCAGCTCAATGTTCGACCACGGCGGAAGATAGAGAAAAGATGAGTGTCGTCCCCTATGCCTCAGCCATAGGGTCTATCATGTATGCCATGCTGTGTACCAGACCTGATGTAAACCTTGCCTTGAGTTTGGTAGGAAGGTACCAAAGTAATCCTGGCATGGAACACTGGACATTGGTCAAGAACATCCTGAAGTACCTGAAAAGGACTAAGGATATGTTTGTCGTATATGGAGGTGACGATGAGCTTGTCGTAAAGGGTTACGTCGACGCTAGCTTCGACACAAATCTGGATGACTCTAAGTCACAAACCGGATACGTGTATATTTTGAATGGTGGGGCAGTAAGCTGGTGTAGTTGCAAGCAAAGCGTCGTGGCGGGATCTACATGTGAAGCGGAGTACATGGCAGCCTCAGAGGCAGCGCATGAAGCAATCTGGATGAAGGAGTTCATCACCGACCTAGGAGTCATACCCAATGCGTCGGGGCCAATCACTCTCTTCTGTGACAACACTGGAGCTATTGCCCTTGCCAAGGAGCCCAGGTTTCACAAGAAGACCAGGCACATCAAGCGTCGCTTCAACTCCATTCATGAAAATGTCCAAGATGGAGACATAGATATTTGCAAAGTACATACGGATCTGAATGTCGCAGATCCGTTGACTAAACCTCTTCCGCGAGCAAAACATGATCAACACCAGAACTCTATGGGTGTTCGATTCATCACAATGTAACTAGATTATTGACTCTAGTGCAAGTGGGAGACTGTTGGAAATATGCCCTAGAGGCAATAATAAAATGTTTATTATTATATTTCCTTGTTCATGATAATTGTCTATTATTCATGCTATAATTGTGTTATCCGAAAATCATAATACATGTGTGAATACATAGACCACAACATGTCCCTAGTGAGCCTCTAGTTAACTAGCTCGTTGATCAATAGATAGTCACGGTTTCCTGACTATGGACATTGGATGTCATTGATAACGGGATCACATCATTAGGAGAATGATGTGATGGACAAGACCCAATCCTAAGCATAGCACAAGATCGTGTAGTTCATTTGCTAGAGCTTTTCCAATGTCAAGTATCATTTCCTTAGACCATGAGATCGTGTAACTCCCAGATGCCGTAGGAGTGCTTTGGGTGTACCAAACATCACAACGTAACTGGGTGACTATAAAGGTATACTACAGGTATCCCCAAAAGTATCTGTTGGGTTGACACGGATCGAGACTGGGATTTGTCACTCCGTATGACGGAGAGGTATCTCTGGGCCCACTCGGTAATGCATCATCATAATGAGCTCAATGTGACCAAGTGTTTGGTCACGGGATCATGCATTACGGTACGAGTAAAGTGACTTGCCGGTATCGAGATTGAACGAGGTATTGGGATACCGACGATCAAATCTCGGGCAAGTAACGTACCGATTGACAAAGGGAATTGTATACGGGATTACTTGAATACTCGACATCGTGGTTCATCCGATGAGATCATCGAGGAGCATGTGGGAGCCAACATGGGTATCCAGACCCCGCTGTTGGTTATTGACCGGAGAGTCGTCTTAGTCTTGTCTGCGTGTCTCCCGAACCCGTAGGGTCTACACACTTAAGGTTCGGTGACGCTAGGGTTGTAGAGATATTAGTATGCGGTAACCCGAAAGTTGTTCGGAGTCCCGGATGAGATCCTGGACGTCATGAGGAGTTCCGGAATGGTCCGGAGGTAAAGATTTATATATAGGAAGTCCAGTTTCGGCCATCGTGAAAGTTTCGGGGGTAATCGGTATTGTACCGGGACCACCGGAAGGGTCCCGGGGGTCCACCGGGTGGGGCCACCTATCCCGGAGGTCCCCATGGGCTGAAGTGGGAGGGGAACCAGCCCCTGGTGGTCTGGTGCGCCCCCACGGGCCTCCCCCTGCACCTAGGGTTGGAAACCCTAGGGGTGGGGGGCGCCCCACCTGACTTGGGGGGCAAGTCCCCCTTGGCCGTCGCCCCCCTTGGAGATTGGATCTCCTAGGGCTGGCGCCCCCCTAGGGGCCCTATATATAGTGGGGGGAGGGAGGGCAGCCACACACCAAGCCCTTAGCGCCTCCCTCTCCCCTCGTAACACCTCTCTCTCTCTCTCTCGTTGGAGCTTGGCGAAGCCTTGCCGAGATCACCGCTGCTTCCACCACCACGCTGTCGTGCTACTGGATCTCCATCAACCTCTCCTTCCCCTTGCTGGATCAAGAAGGAGGAGACGTCTTCCCAACCGTACGTGTGTTGAACGTGGAGGTGCCGTCCGTTCGGCGCTTGGTCATCGGTGATTTGGATCACGACGAGTACGACTCCATCAACCCCGTTCTCTTGAACGCTTCCGCTCGCGATCTACAAGGGTATGTAGATGCACTCCCCTCTCCCTCATTGCTAGATGACTCCATAGATTGATCTTGGTGATGCGTAGAAAATTTTAAAATTCTGCTACATTCCGCAACATGTCAGTGTCAAAACCGGCGGATCTCGGGTAGGGGGTCCCGAACTGTGCGTCTAAGGCGGATGGTAACAGGAGGCAGGGGACACAATGTTTTACCTAGGTTCGGGCCCTCTTGATGGAGGTAAAACCCTATGTCCTGCTTGATTAATATTGATGATATGGGTAGTACAAGAGTAGATCTACCACGAGATCAGAGAGGCTAAACCCTAGAAGCTAGCCTATGGTATGATTGTGTGTTGTTGTTGTTGTGTCCTACGGACTAAAACCCTCCGGTTTATATAGACACTGGAGAGGGTTAGGGTTACACAAGGTCGGTTACAAAGGAGGAGATACACATATCCGTATTGCCTAGCTTGCCTTCCACGCCAAGTAGAGTCCCATCCGAACACGGGACGAAGTCTTCAAATCTTGTATCTTCATAGTCCAACAGTCCGGCCAAAGCATATAGTCCGGCTGTCCGGAGACCCCCTAATCCAGGACTCCCTCACCACCCGCCACCCACTTCATATCCACCGTCGACGACCCAACCAACACGCCTGACCCCTGCTCCGAAGACATCAATGGTCTGGATGACGATGAAGGGCAAAGCCAGACCTTACTATCCGCTAGACACGGGGCGGCCACTTCCTGGTATGACGTGTGCATGGTAGACACACCCAACGACGATCTCGATGATGACAAGGAGGATCCAGTCGAGGATAAGCCTCCTGGTACACAGTCAGAACACTGGCGCCCCCAGCGCCACCCTCATCCACGTCACTCAAGAGAAAACAATACTAGCGTCGGAGGTGATAATACTCTGGACAACGAAGACCCTGTTGAGACAGGATCCGAACAGGAGGACCAGGAAAGCAGGCAGGATAGCCCCGATGAACAGGACACATGCGGAGGCTCGGAGGATAGTAATTATCTTCCACTTTCTGAGAAAGAAGAGAGCCTCAGCAACAAGGAATTCATCGTGCCTGAGGAACCTCTAGAACAGGAGCGCTTTAAACGCCGGCTCATAGCCACTGCAAGGAGCCTAAGGAGGAAACAGCTGCAGCTCCAAGTGAGCCAAGATTTGCTCAACGATAGATGGACCGAGGTCCTGGCCACCGAAGAATACGGCCTTAGTGTCCCAGACAAAAGCCACCACAACAGCAGGTGGCTCCCTCAATACGATGGAAAGGCTTTGGAGCCCACATCACCATCGACTAAGCCGGTAGGCCGACCACAGTTCGGTCCGGGCAAAGCAGCAGCCCCAGCAGAGCACCATTCCAACCCATCCGGCCGTCCAAGCAAGAATAAAGAAGCTCGGGGGAACACTCGCGACATCCAACAAGACCCGAAGGGTAGAACAGGACACACAAAATCGATATACAGATCGCGGAGACATGCCCCGACCAGTAATAACGGTTATCTATTCGAACACAACAGACCCGAGCATGCTCGGTCCGAAAATATTAAGCGGAGTCCGCCGGAGGTGCTTCACAGTGTGGCCCAACATAGAGGAGCCGCACACCCTCTTTGCTTCACCAACGAGGTAATGGAGCATGAATTTCCAGACGGGTTTAAATCCATCAACATCGAATCATACGATAGAACAACAGATCCCATAGTATGGATTGAGGACATCCTCCTCCATATCCACTTGGCTCGCAGAGACGACCTTCATGCCATTAAATACCTGCCTCTCAAGCTTAAGGGGCCAGCACGGTACTGGCTAAAAGTTTGCCAGAAAATTCTATTGGCAGCTGGGGAGATATGGAAGACGCCTTTCGTGACAACTTCCAAGGAACATATGTCTGGCCACCAGATGCCGATGACTTAAGTCATATTGTCCAACAGCCCGGCGAGTCAGCCAGGGAACTCTGGACCAGGCTCTTAGTCAAAAAGAATCAAATTATCGACTGTCCGGACGCGGAAGCCCTAGCGGCCTTCAAACATAGCGTCCGGGACGAATGGCTAGCACGTCACCTCGGCCAAGAAGGACCTAAATCCATGACAGCCCTTACCGCTCTAATGACTCGCTTTTGTGCGGGAGAAGACAACTAGCTCGCTCGTAAAAGCAACAACGCCAGCGACCCGGGCACTTCCGAAATCCGAGACGGCAACGGTAAGCCACGACTCAACGAGCATAACAATCACAACAATAATGAAAGGTTGCGTGACACAACGGTCAACGCCGGATTTCACAATCCGAAACCCGGTCAATGGAAGAAGCCATTTAAGGCTAAACAGGATGGACCATCCGCCCTTGATAGGATACTGGACCGACCCTGTCAAATTCACAGCCAACCTGATAAGCCAGCTAATCATACCAACAGAAACTGTTGGGTCTTCAAGCAGGCAGGCAAGCTTAATGTCGAATACAAAGGGAGAAGGCCACCAAGCGATAAAGACGACGACAAGGCTCGCCAGCCGAACACCGGGGGCCAGAAGCAGTTTCCCTCCGATGTTTGACCACTACCGGAGCGGAAATAGCAGTTCGGCTTCCGTCACCAACCCACTATGATGGCAGGATTTACACCACGCGTACATCACTACGCGCTCAAGATACCATGGGCATCGGCGGAAGCACAATACGGACAACCCTGCAAGCATTTCCGTAACGTTTTTTATCCATTTTTCTTTATTATAAACAGGTGACCGACGGGACTTCATATACAACAGACTCCGTCAGAGTTCGGATCCGCACACTCACCTAAGGGGCCACTTCCGTTAAGAACCCCCCTCCCCGAGGACGGGCGGCGCAGACGTGCGACAGGAGGTCCAAAACAACTTTTTTGTAGACCGCACTCTTTATTTTGAGACTGTACTATGCCTTTTTCCTCCGTTCCCGACCCCGAGCATGTCAAATAGCCGGGTTGTGGTTTTTTCTCTTCTTTTTATATATACATGAATTTATCATTGGCTTGTTGCTCCACTCCCAGTAAACTTCATCCTAACTAATCTCATATACTCTTTTTAAATTGAGTACGACCGTAACGGCGGTGTTACAAGATGCACCTCGGCATAACCCGTCAGGGGCTCGGTATGGGAACAAATGAGTCGCCAATAAAAGTCCGAACAACTCTATAGCGTACTTCGGCGTCGCAAGTTTGGCCTTATATGCATCAACTCCGAATCATTGTCTTTGGTCAATAGTTGGGTTGCCCGGCTCCTGTGCTTGCTACCCTACATTCCGCTCTATTGGCTAGGGTAGAAAAGGGAGAACTACTGCGATTGTGCCCTGGCTTTGACCGGATGAGCACCTCAGTAGAGAAAGCCGAAAACTAACTGTCATGATGCGGCGAGAGCTGGTCAACCACTTGACGACTTATCTGAATCTTTAGCGATTCTCCGTGTCACATGAAGGATCTTTTTTAGATCAAAACATGTAAGGCACAATATTACGATACGCCACATCCATACCAGGGGCTATGTCGTAGCCCCACCATAAAACTCCTATGGCTAAGTGAAAGTGTTAACGCCCTATAGTCCGATTGCCTGGTTCGCCGCATTATCACCTCCTTTATGGACCAAGACGCTGGATAAAGAATGATTCAATGCTTTTTCGAACACCCCCGTATTTCCTACGAGGGGGCTGAAGCCGACGACTGGAAAACTTTCAAATTATATTAAAACGGCCGCACAGGAGGAATACAAGCTTTCAAAAAAATATTATAGATTAACTATAAAGTTGTTTGTTACAACCCTTGTACACATCACTCGAATATTATGTCTTTCGAGCACTAACCATCTATCAAGCGGGCGACCTCTAGGACGTCTCCAAAATAATGCTCCGGTTCCGGATGGTCCTTGCATTCGGGTGGACTCTTCGTCACAATATTGATGGCCTTCATCTTACCCCCAGAATGTCTTGACTCGGGTGAAGGCCATCCGTGCACCTTCAATGCACGCCGATCGCTTCATAGCGTCGATACGCGGCACTGCGTCAGCAAGCCGCTGCACCAGGCCGAAGTAACTACTCGGAACAGGTTCAGTCAGCCACAAATGGACTACGACATTCTTCATGGCAGCACCAGATATCCTATGCAGCTCGGCCCACCGGGACATCTATTCATTCAGCAACAGAGGACACTTCGACGCGCCGAATTGCGACCAAAAAAGCTTCTCCGTTGCACACCCCTCTTGCGCCCGATAAAACTGCGCCGCATCGGAAGAACTCTTTGGCAAGTCTAAAAAATTGCCCGAAGAACTCCATACTTGGTTAAGCTGAGCATAGTTCGGATCGCCGAACTTAGCCTGTAGCAAAAAGGGTTTGCCAGCCACAATCTCCCCAGCTTGCCGAATCTCCTCATGGGCTGCTCTGGATTCAGACCACGCCTCTTTCGCCTCTCGTAAGGCCTTGTCAAGATCAGCCGTTTTGGCTTCATTCTCCTTCTCAAGAAGTGTACAGCGGCTAGCCGCATTCTCTAACTTGCGTGCCATGGTGGACATCTTCTCCTTGTCTTGGCACCGCGCAGCTTTCTCGGCCTTCAACTCAGCCGATGCCTTTTCGGCCGCCGCATCACTAAACCGGGCCTGCTCCTTGACCCGGGCCAGCTCCGCCCGAAGAGCTTCCACGTCGGCGGCACCATCTGCATTCATGCACATTTCATATAAAACTCTTTCTCAGAGTCAGGCTTCAATTACAAAGCACATGGGTGTAAGGAATACTTGAAATATATACCTTGCGAGTCGTCAAGACGCCTGTTGATCAAAGCAATGTCATCCTCCGCAATATCCAGCTTTCGTTGTAGCTCGGTTACCTCCGAATTCCGGGCAGTGGAAGGAGGGGAGACAACCTGCATTCCAAGTTAAACCAAGGTTAGCACCTGAAGATCTCTTTTCGATCCTCCGGTCACTTCCTTTGAAGGCGATCCGAGTCTCAGGGGCTACTGCATACACAACAGGTGCATTCTGTCAACATTATTCCATTGACAAAATTACATCACAAACCTCAAAACCCCTTAGAAGTCTCATGAAGGCCTCATTCAACCTGCTCTTCGCGGAGAGAACCTTTTCGGCCACTGTAGCCATTAAGGCACAGTGCTCCTCTGAAACGGACGCCTGTCGTAGCATGTCCGTCAGTGTCTTCGGCACTCCTAGGTCTTCGGACGCCGTTGCCGGAGCACGACATTCCTTTAAAGGAATCTGCCTACCTGCCTCCAGAATCATCTCCGATTGTAAGCCGGACAGTTTGGGGCCGCCATTCTTGACCCCCGAACCCAGAGTGACAGAGGCACCACCTTCGGGTAACTCCTTCCTCGTTTCCTGTGCTACTTGCCGGACGGGAGGGGCCCTCCGGGACGACACCTCAAGATCATCTGCCCTATTGGGCGAGGAGGCCGGAGAAGGCGTGTCACTCTCCATCATCTCTGGAAGAAGGTCCCCCGAGGAGGAGGACGATTAAGAAACACCAGGTGTTAACCTGCGAGGACGTGCACATGTCGGAGAACTACTTCAGTAATAAGAAAAGAATGAGGTATGGTTAAAGTACCCCGCTTCACTTACGGTCTGGCCGGAGGTTCGTCCTCAGCATCAAGCTCCACTTCGGCATCGCTTGCCCGGCTCAAGCCGACCGACGATGGCATTTTTCCTTTCTTGGAAAGTTTCCCCTCCTGGCCTCCAGAATCAGCCCGCTTCTGGCCGTGGCATGCATCTCCATTGTGCTCCCCGCTCTCACCCCCCTCTGCAGACACCCGGTACCGTGTCGGAACTAACATCCGCGTCAGCAGGGGGACGCAGGATCTTCGTGAAGGGGCGCCGGACTCCAGATTAATACCGCTTTCTTTATCCAGTCCTGTAGGGACGGATTGCTCAGTATCTTGTTAAAAGATGTTGGAGCAAAAGGTGTTGAATACTTACCGAAGTGTCCGGATGATTGCAGTCGAGGCCAACATCTTCGATGGTGTCCGGCCATTGCTCTCGCTCCCCGAAATATAATTTCCACATTCCTTCGTGCGTAGTACCGAAGAAGTGCTGAAGAGTCTGCTGCTACCTCTTGAGCACTGCGTTGGTTTTCCCCGAAGAGGAAGGGATGATGCAGCAAAGTAGCGTAAGTATTTCCCTCAGTTTTTGAGAACCAAGGTATCAATCCAGTAGGAGGCTACGCGCGAGTCCCTCGTACCTGCAAAAAACAAATAAATCCTCGCAACCAACGCGTTAAGGGGTTGTCAATCCCTACACGACCACTTACGAGAGTGAGATCTGACAGATATGATAAGATAATATTTTTGGTATTTTTATCATAAAGATGCAAAGTGAAAGAAAAGCAAAAGGAAATAACTAAGTATTGGTAGATTAATATGATGAAGATAGACCCGGGGGCCATAGGTTTCACTAGTGGCTTCTCTCGAGAGCATAAGTATTCTACGGTGGGTGAACAAATTACTGTTGAGCAATTGACAGAATTGAGCATAGTTATGAGAATATCTAGGTATGATCATGTATATAGGCATCACGTCCGAGACAAGTAGACCGACTCCTGCCTGCATCTACTACTATTACTCCACTCATTGACCGCTATCCAGCATGCATCTAGAGTATTAAGTTAATGAAAACAGAGTAACGCCTTAAGCAAGATGACATGATGTAGAGGGATAAACTCATGCAATATGATGAAAACCCCATCTTGTTATCCTTGATGGCAACAATACAATACATGCCTTGCTACCCCTACTATCACTGGGAAAGGACACCACAAGATTGAACCCAAAGCTAAGCACTTCTCCCATTGTAAGAAAGATCAATCTAGTAGGCCAAACCAAACTGATAATTCGAAAAGACTTGCAAAGATAACCAATCATACATAAAAGAATTCAGAGAAGATTCAAATATTGTTCATAGATATACTTGATCATAAACCCACAATTCATCGATCTCAACAAACACACCGCAAAAAGAAGATTACATCGAATAGATCTCCACAAGAGAGGGGCAGAACATTGTATTGAGATCCAAAAAGAGAGAAGAAGCCATCTAGCTACTAACTATGGACCCGTAGGTCTGAGGTAAACTACTCACACTTCATCGGAGGGGCTATGGTGTTGATGTAGAAGCCCTCCGTGATCGATGCCCCCTCCGACGGAGCTCCGGAATAGGCCCCAAGATGGGATCTCGTGGATATAGAAAGTTGCGGCTGTGGAATTAGGGTTTTGGCTCCGTATCTGATCGTTTGGGGGTACGTAGGTATATATAGGAGGAAGGAGTACGTCGGTGGAGCAACAGGGGGCCCACGAGGGTGGAGGGCGCGCCCCCCTACCCCGTGGCCTCCTCTTTTGTGTCTTGACGTAGGGTCCAAGTCTCCTGGGTCTTGTTCGTTGAGAAAATCACGTTTCCGAAGGTTTCATTCCGTTTGGACTCCGTTTGATATTCCTTTTCTTCGAAACCCTGAAATAGGCAAAAAAACAACAATTCTGGGCTGTGCCTCCGGTTAATAGGTTAGTCCCAAAAATAATATAAAAGTGGATAATAAAGCCCAATAATGACCAAAACAGTAGATAATATAGCATGGAGCAATCAAAAATTATAGATACATTGGAGACGTATCAAGCATCCAACTTCTCTTAGTATTCAAAACACTCTTAAGAAAATTTTACTAATCTTGAATACCTAGCATATTAGGATTTTAAGCAAATTACCATGCTATTAAGACTCTCAAAATAATCTAAGTGAAGCATGAGAGATCAATAGTTTCTATAAAACAAATCCACCACCGTGCTCTAAAAGATATAAGTGAAGTACTAGAGCAAAACTATATAACTCAAAAGATATAAGCGAAGCACATAGAGTATTCTAACAAATTCCAAGTCATGTATGGATCTCTCAAAAGGTGTGTACAACAAGGATGATTGTGGTAAACTAAAAGGCAAAGACTCAAATAATACAAGACGCTCCAAGCAAAACACATATCATGTGGTGAATAAAAATATAGCTCCAAGTAAAGTTACCGATAGAAGTAGACGAAAGAGGGGATGCCTTCCGGGGCATCCCCAAGCTTCGGCTTTTAGGTGTCCTTAGATTATCTTGGGGGTGCCATGGTCATCCCCATGCTTAGGCTCTTGCCACTCCTTGTTCCATAATCCATCAAATCTTTACCCAAAACTTGAAAACTTCACAACACAAAACTCAAAGTAGAAAATCTCGTGAGCTCCGTTAGCAAAAGAAAACAAAAGACCACTTCAAGGTACTGTAATGAACTCATTATTTATTTATATTGGTGTTAAACCTAATGTATTCCAACTTCTCTATGGTTTATAAACTATTTTACTAGCCATAGATTCATCAAAATAAGCAAACAACACACGAAAAACAGAATCTGTCAAAAACAGAACAGTCTGTAGTAATCTGTAGCTAGCGCAAGATCTGGAACCCCAAAAATTCTAAAATAAATTTCTGGAAGTGAGGAATTTATCTATTAATCATCTGCAAAAATAATTAACTAAACAGAACTTTCCAAACAAAAATGACAGCAGTTCTCGTGAGCGCTAAAGTTTCTGTTTTTTTACAGCAAGTTTAACAAGACTTTCCCCAAGTCTTCCCAACGGTTCTACTTGGCACAAACACTAATTAAACACAAAAAACACAACCAAAACAGAGGCTAGACAAATTATTTATTACTAAACAGGAGCAAAAAACAAGGAATAAAAATAAAATTGGGTTGCCTCCCAACAAGCGCTATCGTTTAACGCCCCTAGCTAGGCAGAACAAGCAAGGATAGATCTAGGTATTGCCATCTTTGGTAGGCAATCCATAAGTGGCTCTCATAATAGATTCATAAGGTAATTTAATTTTGTTTCTAGGAATGTGTTCCATGCCTTTCCTTAACGGAAAATGGAATCTAATATTTCCTTCCTTCATATCAATAATTGCACCAATCGTTCTAAGGAAAGGTCTACCAAGAATAACAGGACATGAAGGATTGCAATCTATGTCAAGAACAATAAAATCTACGGGCACATAATTCCTATTTGAAACAATAAGAACATCATTAATTCTTCCCATTGGGTTCTTAATAGAGGAATCCGCAAGGTGCAAGTTTAGGGAGCAATCATCAAAATCACGGACACCTAACAAATCACACAAAGTCTTTGGAATCGTGGAAACACTAGCACCCAAATCACATAAAGCATAGCATTCATGATCTTTAATTTTAATTTTAATAGTTGGTTCCCACTCATCATAGAGTTTTCCAGGGGTAGAAACTTCCAATTCAAGTTTTTCTTCATAAGATTGCACCAAGGCATCAACGATATGTTTAGTGAACGCTTTATTTTGACTATAAGCGTGAGGAGAATTTAGCACGGATTGTAACAAGGAAATACAATCAACCAAAGAGCAATTTTCATAATTAAATTCCTTGAAATCCAAAATAGTGGGTTTAGCAACATCTAGGGTTTTAATTTCTTCAATCCCATGTTTATCAATTTTAGCATCAAGATCTAAAAACTCTGAATTCTTGGAACGCCTTCTAGGTAAAGGTGGATCATATTCAGTCCCATCATTATCAAGATTCATATTGCAAAACAACGATTTAATAGGGGACACATCAATAACTTTTAGATCTTCATCTTTATTTTCATATCAACTAGAAGAACACGCTCTTATAAAGGCATCTTTCTTAGGACGCATCCTAGCGGTTCTTTCTTTGCACTCATCAATGGAAATTCTCATGGTTTTGAGAGACTCATTGATATCATGCTTAGGTGGAATAGATCTAAGTTTCAAAGAATCAACATCAAGAGAAATTCTATCAACGTTCCTAGCGAAATCATCAATCTTAAGCAATTTTTCTTCCATCATAACATTGAAATTCTTTTGCAAAGTAATAAATTCTTTAATATTAGATTCAAAATCAGAGGGCATCTTATTATAATTTCCATAAGAATTGTTGTAGGAATTACCATAATTATTAGAGGGATTACTAGGATAAGGCCTAGGATTGAAATTTCCTCTATACGTGTTGTCACCAAAATTGTTCCTACCAACAAAATTCACATCCATAGATTCATTATTATTCTCAATCAAGGTAGACAAGGGCATATCATTAGGATTAGAAGAAACAATCTTACTAGCAAATAATTTCATAAGTTCATCCATCTTTCCACTCAAAACATTAATTTCTTATATCGCATGCACCTTTTTATTAGTAGATCTTTCAGTATGCCATTGAGAATAATTAACCATAATATTATCTAGGAGTTTAGTAGCTTCTCCTAAAGTGATTTCCATAAAAGTGCCTCCCGCAGCCGAATCTAAAAGATTTCTAGAAGCAAAATTCAATCCGGCATAAAATTATTGTATAATCACCCACAAATTCAAACCATGAGTAGGGCGATTACGTATCATTAATTTCATTCTCTCCCAAGCTTGTGCAACATGTTCATGATCAAGTTGCTTAAAATTCATAATATCATTTCTAAGAGAGATGATCTTAGCGGGAGGAAAATACTTAGAGATAAAAGCATCTTTGCACTTATTCCATGAATCAATACTATTTTTGGTCAAAGACGGAAACCAAGCTTTAGCACGATCTCTAAGCGAAAAAGGAAATAGCTTCAATTTAACAATATCATTATCCACATCTTTCTTCTTTTGCATATCACACAAATCAACGAAGCTATTAAGATGGGTAGCGGCATCTTCACTAGGAAGGCCGGAAAACCGATCTTTCATGACAAGATTCAGCAAAGCAGTATTAATTTCACAAGATTCAGCATCGGTAAGAGGAGCAATCGGAGTGCTAATAAAATCATTGTTGTTGGTATTGGTGAAGTTACACAACTTAGTGTTATCTTGAGCCATCGTGACAAGCAAACAAACTAACACACAAGCAAACAAAAAGCAAGCGGTCAAAAAGAGGCAAACGGGAAAGAGAAGGAGGATAGAGAGAGAGGGCGAATAAAACGGCAAGGATGAAGTGGGGGAGAGGAAAACGAGAGGCAAATGGCAAATTATGTAATGCGGGAGATAAGGGTATGTGATGGGTACTTGGTATGTTGACTTTTGCGTAGAACTCCCCGGCAATGGCGCCAGAAATCCTTCTTGCTACCTCTTGAGCACTGCGTTGGTTTTCCCCGAAGAGGAAGGGATGATGCAGCAAAGTAGCGTAAGTATTTCCCTCAGTTTTTGAGAACCAAGGTATCAATCCAGTAGGAGGCTACGCGCGAGTCCCTCGTACCTGCACAAAACAAATAAATCCTCGCAACCAACGCGTTAAGGGGTTGTCAATCCCTACATGACCACTTACGAGAGTGAGATCTACAGATATGATAAGATAATATTTTTGGTATTTTTATCATAAAGATGCAAAGTGAAATAAAAGCAAAAGGAAATAACTAAGTATTGGTAGATTAATATGATGAAGATAGACCCGGGGGCCATAGGTTTCACTAGTGGCTTCTCTCGAGAGCATAAGTATTCTACGGTGGGTGAACAAATTACTGTTGAGCAATTGACAGAATTGAGCATAGTTATGAGAATATCTAGGTATGATCATGTATATAGGCATCACGTCCGAGACAAGTAGACCGACTCCTGCCTGCATCTACTACTATTACTCCACTCATCGACCGCTATCCAGCATGCATCTAGAGTATTAAGTTAATGAAAACAGAGTAACGCCTTAAGCAAGATGACATGATGTAGAGGGATAAACTCATGCAATATGATGAAAACCCCATCTTGTTATCCTCGATGGCAACAATACAATACGTGCCTTGCTGCCCCTACTATCACTGGGAAAGGACACCACAAGATTGAACCCAAAGCTAAGCACTTCTCCCATTGCAAGAAAGATCAATCTAGTAGGCCAAACCAAACTGATAATTCGAAGAGACTTGCAAAGATAACCAATCATACATAAAAGAATTCAGAGAAGATTCAAATATTGTTCATAGATAGACTTGATCATAAACCCACAATTCATCAGTCTCAACAAACACACCGCAAAAAGAAGATTACATTGAATAGATATCCACAAGAGAGGGGGAGAACATTGTATTGAGATCCAAAAAGAGAGAAGAAGCCATATAGCTACTAACTATGGACCCGTAGGTCTGAGGTAAACTACTCACACTTCATCGGAGGGGCTATGGTGTTGATGTAGAAGCCCTCCGTAATCGATGCCCCCTCCGGTGGAGCTCCGGAATAGGCCCCAAGATGGGATCTCGTGGATATAGAAAGTTGCGGTGGTAGAATTAGGGTTTTGGCTCCATATCTGATCGTTTGGGGGTACGTAGGTATATATAGGAGCAAGGAGTACATCGGTGGAGCAACAGGGGGCCCATGAGGGTGGAGGGCGCGCCTGGGGGGGGGGTAGGCGCGCCCCTACCTTGTGGCCTCCTCTTTTGTGTCTTGACGTAGGGTCCAAGTCTACTGGGTCTTGTTCGTTGAGAAAATCTCGTTTCCGAAGTTTTCATTCCGTTTGGACTCCGTTTGATATTCCTTTTCTTCGAAACCCTGAAATAGGCAAAAAAACAACAATTCTGGGTTGGGCCTTCGGTTAATAGGTTAGTCCCAAAAATAATATAAAAGTGGATAATAAAGCCCAATAATATCCAAAACAGTAGATAATATAGCATGGAGAGTGGGTTTAGCAACATCTAGGATTTTAATTTCTTTAATCCCACGTTTATCAATTTTAGCATCAAGATCTAAAAACTCTGAATTCTTGGAACGCCTTCTAGGTAAATGTGGATCATATTCAGTCCCATCATTATCAAGATTCATATTGAAAAACAACGATTTAATAGGGGACACATCAATAACTTTTAGATCTTCATCTTTATTTTCATATCAACTAGAAGAACACGCTCTTATAAAGGCATCTTTCTTAGGACGCATCCTAGCGGTTCTTTCTTTGCACTCATCAATTGAAATTCTCATGGTTTTGAGAGACTCATTGATATCATGCTTAGGTGGAATAGATCTAAGTTTCAAAGAATCAACATCAAGAGAAATTCTATCAACGTTCCTAGCGAAATCATCAATCTTAAGCAATTTTTCTTCCATCATAGCATTGAAATTCTTTTGCGAAGTAATAAATTCTTTAATATTAGATTCAAAATCAGAGGGCATCTTATTATAATTTCCATAAGAATTGTTGTAGGAATTACCATAATTATTAGAGGGATTACTAGGATAAGGCCTAGGATTGAAATTTCCTCTATACGTGTTGTCACCAAAATTGTTCCTACCAACAAAATTCACATCCATAGATTCATTATTATTCTCAATCAAGGTAGACAAGGGCATATCATTAGGATTAGAAGAAACACTCTTATTAGCAAATAATTTCATAAGTTCATCCATCTTTCCACTCAAAACATTAATTTCTTCTATCGCATGCACCTTTTTATTAGTAGATCTTTCAGTATGCCATTGAGAATAATTAACCATAATATTATCTAGGAGTTTAGTAGCTTCTCCTAAAGTGATTTCCATAAAAGTGCCTCCCGCGGCCGAATCTAAAAGATTTCTAGAAGCAAAATTCAATCCGGGCATAAAATTATTGTATAATCACCCACAAATTCAAACCATGAGTAGGGCGATTACGTATCATTAATTTCATTCTCTCCCAAGCTTGTGCAACATGTTCATGATCAAGTTGCTTAAAATTCATAATATCATTTCTAAGAGAGATGATCTTAGCGGGAGGAAAATACTTAGAGATAAAAGCATCTTTGCACTTATTCCATGAATCAATACTATTTTTAGTCAAAGATGGAAACCAAGCTTTAGCACGATCTCTAAGCAAAAAAGGAAATAGCTTCAATTTAACAATATCATTATCCACATCTTTCTTCTTTTGCATATCACACAAATCAACGAAGCTATTAAGATGGGTAGCGGCATCTTCACTAGGAAGGCCGGAAAACAGATCTTTCATGACAAGATTCAGCAAAGCAGTATTAATTTCACAAGATTCAACATCGGTAAGAGGAGCAATCAGAGTGCTAATAAAATCGTTGTTGTTGGTATTGGTCAAGTCACACAATTTAGTGTTATCTTGAGCCATCGTGACAAGCAAGCGAATTAACACACAAGCAAACAAAAAGCAAGCGGTCAAAAAGAGGCAAACGGGAAAGAGAAGGAGGGTAGAGAGAGAGGGCGAATAAAACGGCAAGGATGAAGTGGGGGAGAGGAAAATAAGAGGCAAATGGCAAATAATGTAATGCGGGAGATAAGGGTATGTGATGGGTACTTGGTATGTTGACTTTTGCGTAGACCTCCCCGGCAACGGCGCCAGAAATCCTTCTTGCTACCTCTTGAGCACTGCGTTGGTTTTCCCCGAAGAGGAAGGGATGATGCAGCAAAGTAGCGTAAGTATTTCCCTCAGTTTTTGAGAACCAAGGTATCAATCCAGTAGGAGGCTACGCGCGAGTCCCTCGTACCTGCACAAAACAAATAAATCCTCGCAACCAACGCGTTAAGGGGTTGTCAATCCCTACATGACCACTTACGAGAGTGAGATCTGACAGATATGATAAGATAATATTTTTGGTACTTTTATGATAAAGATGCAAAGTGAAATAAAAGCAAAAGGAAATAACTAAGTATTGGTAGATTAATATGATGAAGATAGACTCGGGGGCCATAGGTTTCACTAGTGGTTTCTCTCGAGAGCATAAGTATTCTACGGTGGGTGAACAAATTACTGTTGAGCAATTGACAGAATTGAGCATAGTTATGAGAATATCTAGGTATGATCATGTATATAGGCATCACGTCCGAGACAAGTAGACCGACTCCTGCCTGCATCTACTACTATTACTCCACTCATCGACCGCTATCCAGCATGCATCTAGAGTATTAAGTTAATGAAAACAGAGTAACGCCTTAAGCAAGATGACATGATGTAGAGGGATAAACTCATGCAATATGATGAAAACCCCATCTTGTTATCCTCGATGGCAACAATACAATACGTGCCTTGCTGCCCCTACTATCACTGGGAAAGGACACCACAAGATTGAACCCAAAGCTAAGCACTTCTCCCATTGCAAGAAAGATCAATCTAGTAGGCCAAACCAAACTGATAATTCGTAGAGACTTGCAAAGATAACCAATCATACATAAAAGAATTCAGAGAAGATTCAAATATTGTTCATAGATAGACTTGATCATAAACCCACAATTCATTGGTCTCAACAAACACACTGCAAAAAGAAGATTACATCGAATAGATCTCCACAAGAGAGGGGGAGAACATTGTATTGAGATCCAAAAAGAGAGAAGAAGCCATCTAGCTACTAACTATGGACCTGTAGGTCTGAGGTAAACTACTCACACTTCATCGGAGGGGCTATGGTGTTGATGTAGAAACCCTCCGTGATCGATGCCCCTTCCGGTGGAGCTCCGGAACAGGCCCCAAGATGGGATCTCGTGGATATAGAAAGTTGCGGCGGTGGAATTAGGGTTTTGGCTCCGTATGTGATCATTTGGGGGTACGTAGGTATATATAGGAGGAAGGAGTATGTCAGTGGAGCAACAGGGGGCCCATGAGGGTGGAGGGCGCGCCTGGGGGGGTAGGCGCGCCCCCTAGCTTGTGGCTTCCTCTTTTGTGTCTTGACGTAGGGTCCAAGTCTCCTGGGTCTTGTTCGTTGAGAAAATCTCGTTTCCCAAGGTTTCATTCCGTTTGGACTCCGTTTGATATTCCTTTTCTTCGAAACCCTGAAATAGGCAGAAAAACAACAATTCTGGGTTGGGCCTCCGGTTAATATGTTAGTCCCAAAAATAATATAAAAGTGGATAATAAATCCCAATAATATCCAAAACAGTAGATAATATAGCATGGAGCAATCAAAAATTATAGATACGTTGGGGACGTATCATCCTGGATTGAACTCCCACATACGGAGAGGCCGCCGTTGACACGGCAGGACCCGGCGGACCAGCATTACCTGAACGACGTTCACAAGATCGATGCCCTTCTCGGTAAGGCTTCGGATGTGACCTTGCAGAGTCTGCACCTCATTAGCGGATCCCCAGTCCAACCCCTTATTGATCCATGAGGCAAGCTGAGTCGGAGGGCCGGGACGAAACGCAGGCGCTGCCGCCCACTTGGAGCCCCGCGACTCGTTCACGTAAAACCACCTCTGCTGCCATAGTTCGGAAGACTCAGCGAAGGATCCTTCAAACCAAACCTCGCTGGCAAGCTTGTTTATTACAACGCTGCCACACTCTGCATGTTCCCCCTCTGTCACCCGTGGCCTCACATCAAAAGTCTCGAGCCATAAACAAAAGTGCGGAGTAGTCCGGAGGAAGGCCTCACACGTGACAATAAATGCCAAGATGAGAATAATGCCGTTCGGGGCCAGATCATGAAAATCTAGCCCATAGTAGAACATGAGCCCCCGGACAAAGGGGCTAAGCGTGAACCCTAGCCCACGAAGGAAGTGGGACACAAATACTATTCTCTCGCCGGATTTGGGGGTGGGAATAATCTGCCCCTCGGCAGGAAGCTGATGATAAATTTCTGGGGCCAGGTACCTCCCTACGCGGAGCTTCGCAATATCCCCCTCCGTGACAGAAGAGGCCACCCACTGGCCTGAACGGCTGGACCCAGACATGATTGGGGCTGGTGGTGATTGGGACTCGAGGGATAGAACTCGAGGTGGCTGGGATTGAGGAAGAAGCAAGTGTAGAAGAGAAAGACAAGTCCGGGTCCCTATATAAAGGCCCAGAATATCGAGCGTCCCCTCCTGGTCTCGAAACTTACCCATCCTCAAAGAGTTGTACCCAGAGGACGGTTGGGTTACCCATGCCAGTATTATTGAAAATCCCATGAATAAGGGGGCACGATCTCTGCTTTGATAAGACGTGCCAATAAAACCACTTCTCAAGACGTGGGGCGATAGGCTAGCCAACGGTTGGAAATAATAACTGGGCAAGCGTAATATAGTGCCGTAAACAATTTTCTGCAAATTGGCCTCATGGAGTATTGTATTTTCTGCAATTATATACACAGGTCCGGATACAATCATCATCTCTGACTATATTGAAGTTCGGACGAAGGGGAACCCGCCTTGCAATGCCTAAGACAATCTGCACGCCGGACTCCTGGTCATTGAATCCAGGTTCAGGGGCTACTGAGGGAGTCTTGGACTAAGGGGTCCTCGGGCGTCCGGACTGTTATCTGTTGGGCCGGACTGATGGGCTATGAAGACATGAAGACCGAAGATTATACCCGTGTCCGGATTGGACTCTACTTGGCGTGGAAGGCAAGCTAGGTGACCGATTATGAAAGATTCCCTCTTATGTAACCAACCTCGTGTAACCCTAGATCTCTCTGGTGTCTACATAAACCGGAGAGCATGGTCCGGATAGGACAGATTCATTACCATATACTCATAGGCTAGACTTCTAGGGTTTAGCCATTACAATCTCGTGGTAGATCAACTCTTGTAACACCCATATTCATCAAGATCAATCAAGCAGGAAGTAGGGTATTACCTCCATAGAGAGGGCCTAAACCTGGGTAAACATCGTGTCCCCCGTCTCCTGTTACCATCGATCCTAGACGCACAGTTCGGGACCCCCTACCCGAGATCCGCCGGTTTTGACACCGACAGTCATGTTCTGAAGAATTGAACCAAATTGGCGCTTGACCCATTTATGGTTGCGATCGACCTTCTAGTGAAGACTGAGGAGAAGCTCACGATCAGTCAACACCCTTTGTTGGGGATATGACTACCAGGTGTGACCCGCCCAGGAGGGGCCGGTTCAATCCCAATGGCGGGTTACTTCAAAGGAAGCCCGAAGAGTATACAAGGTGACGGTTTATGATAAAGCTTGTAGTAGGCCCAAGCCCAGAGGCGGCTTAAGGCCAGTAAGTGTAAACCGCCATGTATGAATAAAACTTGTAAGATAAGACATGTAAGAGTTGTCACCGAGTCGGGCACGTTGTATGAGCCGGTCGGGACTCTGTAGGCCGCAGGGCGTCAACCCGTGTATATAAGGGGACGACCCGGCGGCGGCTTAGCGCCAAAAACAACAGATCGAGAGCCAAGCTAGCGTATTTCGCTCCTTGGTCATCAAAACCTAGCAATACCACACCAACTGGACTAGGCTTTACCTTCACCGCAAGGAGCCGAACCAGTATAGACCTCTTGTGTCCTTTGCACCGATTAACCCCTTTAAGCTTCCTAGTTGCGATGGCTCCACGACTAAGTCCTTTCACTAGGACATCTGTCGTGACAATTCCACGACAGTTGGCGCCCACCGTGGGGCCAGCGCACGGTGGATTTGAGTTCTTGAAGGGCAGCTTCGAAGGGCTCAAGGGATACGTTGTGGGCCGGATGACCAAGAGTCGTCGCGGCAAGCTCTACATCGACGATGAAGGCTGGGGCCCCGACGCCGGCTCAATTGAGTATGGGTAATGGGTCCCCTTCGGTGGAATCCACGTCTTCATCGGTCGGATCGGCGAGCCGGGCCCTGAGCCGGACATCTGCACTGACCTCATCAAGATGGCTCAGCTTGCGAGACCCGCCCGGACTCAGCCCGCCGTGAAGCGTGCCTTCGTGGGTTGCATCCAGGGAGGGGAGTTTTCTGAAGGATCTGTGGATGGCGGTGAGACGGCCATCAATTCTGACGGTGAGTCGTCCACAGGCGAGACAGATTCATCGTATCAACTACAAGATGACGGGCTTGGGGGCTATTCCGATGGCAGTAGTATTCCGGACCCCTTTGAGCCGCCGAACAGAGCGGGGGTCTTCATGACTGGTACGCAGCCCGCTCAAAACTCTATGGCTGCGGCAGCAATAACCACCGAAACGACAGCAGCTGGGTCAGGAGACCCCGCGCGCCCGCCGGCTCAGGTGCTGATGGATCTCATGGATAGGATGACGGCCCTGTTGACCGTCGTGGTTGAACCGGCGGATAAGGCTCAACATGATGTGGAGGTGGCATGGCTACGTGAGGAGGTAGCGCAAGCCAAGGAAAACTTGGCGGCGGAGGACGTTAGGATGGTAGCGGAGCGGACGGCTTTGGACGCCGGGCTCAGCAACTTCAATCAGAGGCTTTTCGGCTCACGATGGATCTGAACGCATCAAACGAGGTCATGAGGAGAAGGCACCAGAAGGCTCAATCACGACTGCCTCTGACTTACGATCCTAGGAACCTCTTCCACACACCTGGAGCTGGTCCCAGTAACCCGCCGGAAGCAAACCGGATTACAACACCCGGAGCTGGGGTGCCGGGTCAGCCGCAGGCTATGGAACCCCTTCGTGTGAATACGGCTCCACCTTGTTATACACCAACACCACCGGGTCATTTTCCTAGCCCTCTGGAGAATCTAATCGCTGCATCGGCACGTTTGGCGGCTCTCCCCGTGGAAGGCGACTCTCCAATAGCGATCGAAACGCGAAGGGTCAGAGAACTTCTTCAGACAGCTCTGGCGCAACAGGAGTCATACTCTTATAGTCGGGACATGATTCATTCAACCCCTCGCCCGAGCCGGAGCCCGAGCTACAGCAGACATATGGATTTAGTGGCCATGTCAAGCAACGCCCAGCGCCGTGACCAGCCATGCAGGTATGACCCGGCGCGTGATGGAGCTCTTAATTTGGTTGACCAGGATATGATCCGCCAAGAGGTCGAGCGGGCGGTTCAACAAGCAGTTGAGCATGCGGCTCACCAAGCTTTTACGGTTTATCCGACGACCTCTGTTGAAGCAGGTGTGGCCACAAGGACAGGAGGTGTCCCTTGCTTGGTGCTGACTCTACGTAATGATCGTTTACCAAAGGATTTCAAGGGGCCTCGGAAGGTGCCTAATTACACAGCTGACTTGCAACCCAGGGCATGGATTGAAAGTTACGAGATGGCCATGGAGTTATTGGAGGTGAGTGACGTAGCAATGGCCAAGAACTTCACCATGATGTTGGATGGAACAGCTCGCACTTGGTTGAAGGGGTTGCCACCCAATTCCATCAGCTCATGGGCAGAGTTAAAGGCCCAGTTTATTCAGAACTTCAAAGATACATGCAAGCAACCCATGTGGATTGTGGACTTGACTAATTGCAAGCAAGAGGAAGGTGAATCCACGACCCATTGGGTGCGCCGGGTAAAGGCGATAATACATTCATCTGATAAGATGGATGCCGGCTCCGCGGTCTTAATGTTGGAGAAAAATTGCCGTTTTGAACCTCTGAAACAAAAGCTGGGGTGGCTCAAGCATGATTGCAATGACATGGGCCAGCTGATGGCGGCTCTGGTCAAATACGCCGATTCTGACAGTACCAAGGATCCCACGTCTGATGAAGAGAATACAGGGAAGGGAAAGAAGAACGGCAACAACAAAGGTCATCAGCATAACCCGGCAAATCAAGGAGGTAATAATAAACGTAAGGCTGACGGTAGTCTGGAGTTTGTGGCTAACACCAACGCATAGGGCAACAATCAACAGCGTAAGGGGAGGCAACCTCCTCGGTCAGGCGGGTCAGGTCCCACCCTTGAGCAGTTGCTAAATGAACCCTGTCCAAGACACATCATGCGGGAGAAGCCGGCCACCCATCTATGGAAAGATTGTACGATCATGAAGGCTTTGAAGAATTCTAACATGTTCGACGATAATCATGGACCTGGCAACGGCTCGGGCGGTGGCGGCTTTCATGGCCCGGGCGGCGGCTCGGGCGGTGGCGGTTTTCATGGCCAGGGCCCTCAAGGCAATCAAGGCGGCTATAACCAGCAATCTAGCCAAGGTAGTCAGCAGCAGCAGCAATCCGGGTATCAGAGTAACCCAAAGCAGCTGAGCAGTGGGCAGTATCACGTATTCACCACCAGTTTATGCAAAAGGGACCAGAAACTTCATAAGAGAGCTGTGAACGCTGTTGAGCCGGTGGTCCCACGTTATTTGAGATGGTCTGAGCAGCCTATTTTGTGGAGTAGGGAAGATCACCCTCTCCGGGTTGATAATCTGGGTCACCTGGCCTTGGTGGTGGCCCCTTAGGTTGGTGGATATAAATTCACTAAAGTACTCATGGACGGAGGCAGTAGCATCAACATCCTCTATTATGAGACGTTCTGTCGCATGGGGTTGACTGACAAAGTCTTAAGACATCCAACACCGTTTTCCATGGAGTAGTGCCTGGCAAGTCGGCATATCCAGTTGGTAAGATTGAGCTAGAAGTAGCCTTTGGAGATGAGCATGATTCTAGGGCGGAGAAGTTAACCTTTGAAGTGGTGAAAATCAAAAGCCCATATCACGCCCTGTTTGGACGGCCGGCTTATGCAAGAATTCATGGCACGACCGTGTTATGTTTATCTGCATCTCAAGATGCCGGGTTATAAGGGCACTATCACAGTGCATGAAAGTCGGAAGATAGCTTTGGAATGTGAAGAGGGTGATGCTGCTTATGCCGAATCTGTTTGTGCGACAGAGGAGTTGAAGTTTTACAAGGATAATGTCGACCCGACGGACATGACGTCTTTGAAAAAGCCAACCACGGAGCATGAGCCGGCGCTAAAGTTTAAGTCGGCTGACGATACCAAAATGATTGATTTTGTGCCTGGCGACTCATCCAAATAGTTCATTATCAATGCTAACTTGGATCCCAAATAGGAAAGCATGCTCATCGAGTTCATCCGTGAGAACCAGGACATCTTTGCATGGAAGCCTTCTAACATGTCGGGTGTACCGAGAGAACTCGCTGAGCACACTCTCAATATTGATCCCAAGTTTAAGCCGGTCAGGTAGTTTCTTCGGCGGTTCAATGAGGAAAGGCGCAAGGCTATTGGAGAAGAGGTGGCCCAGCTCTTGGCGGCCGGGTTTATTGTTGAACTTTTTCACACAGAGTGGTTGGCCAACCCGGTGCTTGTGCTCAAAAAGAACGGCACCTGGCGTATGTGTGTGGATTACACAGATTTAAACAAGGCTTGTTCGGCTGATCCTTTTGCTCTCCCACGTATTGATCAAATCATTGATGCTATGGCGGGTTGTGAGCGTTTGAGCTTTTTGGATGCTTATTCTGGCTATCATCAGATCAAAATGGCAGTTAAGGACCAGGAGAAGACGACTTTCATTACTCCGTTTGGAGCCTTCTGCTATGTGGCTATGCCTTTTGGGCTTAAGAGTGCCCAGGTGACTTATCAGCGGTGCGTGCAGAACTGTCTTCATAATCAGATTGGGTGTAATGTTCACGCTTATGTGGACGATATAGTGGTGAAATCCAAAGAGAAGGAAACTCTGGTAGATGATCTGAAGGAAACCTTTGATAACCTCCAGGTCTACAAGATGATGCTTAACCCAACCAAGTGCGTTTTTGGAGTCCCAGCTGGCAAGATTTTAGGGTTTTTGGTGTCTAACAAAGGCATTGAGGCTAACCCGGAGAAAATTAAGGCGATTACGTCTTTGGCTAAGCCGGCGTGCATCAATGACATTCAGCGGCTGGCAGGTCGTGTCGCAGCTTTAAGCCGGTTCATAAGCCGGTTAGGTGAGAAGGCTATGCCGTTGTATCAAATGATGGAGAAGACGGATAATTTTGTCTGGAGTGATGCTGCTAACTTTGCCTTTGAAGATCTGAAAAGACAGCTCGCCGAGCCGCCAGTTCTTGCTACTCCCATTGAGAAGGAGCCACTATTGTTATATCTGGCTGCTAACACACATGTTGTCAGTGTGGCCATTGTTGTAGAGCGCAAGGAGGCTGGCAAGGAACACCCGGTTCAACGGCCGGTTTATTACGTCAGTGAGGTGCTCATTGAGTCCAAGCAGAGATATCCACATTGGCAGAAGCTTGTTTATGGGGTATTCATGGCAAGTCGGAAGCTTAAGCATTACTTTCAGGGTCATCCTATCACTATGGTTAGCTCTGCTCCTTTAGGAGATATTATTCAAAATAGAGAAGCCACAGGACGAGTCGCCAAGTGGGCCATTGAACTTGGGTCTCATAGTTTAAAATACGTGCCACGTACATCCATCAAATCTCAAGCACTGGTGGATTTCATTAATGATTGGACGGAGTTACAAATACCTGAAGAGAAGCCAGACAACACATATTGGACAATTCATTTTGCTGGGTCCAGGCAATTGGAGGGCTCGGGGGCTGGAGTTGTTTTAACATCCCCTAGAGGCGACAAGTTTTGTTATGTGTTGCGGTTGATGTTTCCTTGTACTAACAACGCAGCTGAATATGAGGCTTTACTCCATGGTATTCGAATGGCTAAAGAAATGAGCTTGAGCCGGGTACGGTGCCTTGGCGACTCAGATTTAGTGGCGCAGCAAGTATCAGGCAAGTGGGATTCCAAGGATCCTCTCATGGCGGCTTATCGCCGTGAGGTTGACGCCGTTGCTGGACATTTCAAGGGTTATCAAGTGGAGCACATCGACCACAGAAAGAACAAAGCGGCCGATGCTTTAAGCCGGTTGGGATCTCAGCGTAAGCCGGTGCCACCTAACACTTTTTTGGATGTTTTGCATAACCCTTCTGTCAAGTTGCCTACAGAGGAAGACTTGGCTATTCCTAACCCAGAGGCACAGTTGGTGGCAGCTCTTCATGTCATTCCAGATTGGATAGTGTCGTATTTGGCTTATATGACCCGGGGCGAGTTGCCGGAGGATGATACCTTGGCTAGACAGATAACCCGATGGTCTAAGTCAACGACAATTTCCAATGGTGAGTGTATCATCGCAGTGTCACCGGAGCGTTTCAACGTTGTGTCTCTCCTGAAGAAGGTCAAGAAATTCTTCGTGAGATCCATGAAGTAGATTGTGGCCATCATGTTGGTTCAAAGTCTCTTGTGGGCAAAGCTTTTCGTCATGGTTTTTACTAGCTAACGGCTCACGCCGATGCTGAGGATCTGGTCAGTAGGTGCGATGGGTGTCAAAAATTTGCACGACGAGCGCACGTGCCGGCTCAAGAATTGCGGATGATTCCGATCACTTGGCCATTTGCAGTCTGGGGGCTTGACATGGTTGGACCTTTCAAACGGTCCAAAGATAAGAAGACACACCTTTTGGTGGCAGTGGACAAGTTCACAAAATGGGTTGAGGCAAAGCCGGTCAGTAAGTGTGATGCGGCCACAGCGGTTCAATTCATGAAGAAGGTGATCTTTCATTTTGGTTTTCCACTTAGTATTGTTACTGACAATGGCACTAACCTATCCCAAGGAGATATGGAAGAGTTCTGTCAATGGGAACATATCCGGCTTGATGTTTCACCAGTAGCTCACCCCTAATCCAATGGTCAAGCTGAAAGAGCCAATCAGGAAATCCTGAAACGTCTAAAACCCCGGCTTATGGTCCCTTTACAACGGACGCTGGGTTGTTGGGTGGAAGAATTACCCTCTGTGATATGGAGCATCAATACTACCCCTAACAGGTCTACAGGTTATATGCCTTTCTTCATGGTTTATGGAGCAGAGGCAGTTCTGCCCAGTGACATCCGTCATGACTCGCCCCGCGTGGCGGCTTACGTTGAGTCTGATAATGAACAAGCCCGTCAGGATGCGCTTGACTTATTGGATGAAGAACATGACTTAGCGGCAGCCCACTCAGCAACTTACCAACAGGACCTGCACCATTGTCGGATTTCGGGTTCCGGCAAACCCTTGAGGTTCGAACACTGGGGTGCGCGTAGAGATTTCGCCTTCTACCTACCTGCACCCCTCCGCCTCGCTAAGATCTAAGCTATGGAAAGAACAGCACAAGAGACACAGGGTTTATACTGGTTCGGGCCACCGTTGTGGTGTAATACCCTACTCCAATGTGTGGTGTGGTGGATTGCCTCTTGGGCTGATGATGATGAGCAATACAAGGAAGAACAGCCTCGCGTGGGTCTGTTCTTGGCTGAGGGGATGAACTGCTAGGAGGAGTTCAGTCACCCTTCTCTCTCTCTCTCTCTCTCTCTCTCTCTCTCTCTCTCTCTTCTCGATTCTCTCTCGGATTTCGATCCCTCTGCCCTGGGGGTGGCTAGTCCTATTTATAGGCAAAGGCCCTGGGCCTCTTCCCAAATATTGAGCGGGAAGGGCGCCAACAATTGGCCATTTTGAAGGGGAACATTTGGTACACTTATCCTGACTAAAGTTGGTCCTCGCCTGCCAAAGGCTCTGGTGGTGACGCTGGCTTGGGCTCCACAATGACTTCCTTCCTGCCGTTGGGCCGGTCTTGGTCTCGTTGCACAGAAATGGGTGCCTTTGCTTGATGCTCTCGCCTGCGCTTGCTCCCTTTGCACCAAAGAGGAAAGGAGGACACTGCGCGGCTGGCGCCCGCCTGGCGCCTTTGGTCGTCACGGCTTGCGTCACGGGCACCTCGTGAGGTACCCCGCCTTGATCTCTTCGCCTCCTCGCAAGCCAGCCTGATGAGGCCGTGCCTGAGGAAGCTCCATGTCGTCCGCCCCGCAAGGCTTGGCCCCTCGCGAGGGTCTTGGGTCTGTGTTGATGAAGATGGGCCACGCTGGGCCCCCTTTTGAGCCACGCCGCAGGCCGCAGGCAGGCAAGTCTGGGGACCCCCGTTCCCAGAACGCCGACAGTAGCCCCCGGGCCCAAGGCACACCCGGACTTGGCCGTGCAGGGAGGCGAAAGGGCAAGAGCGAAGCGCCGCGGGCCCTAACAGCCTGCGGCCTTGGGGGCCGCGTGGCGGTTGACTGGACGTGGGCGCCTCAGCAACCGCGCGAGTTGATAAGGGAGCGGCATCTGCCTAGGCTTTGCTTTTTTTGCTTTCTCCGGTTGCTGCTCAGATCCCCTTTCTTGCGCCTCTCCTTCCTTCCTCCAAAATTTCCAGATCTACTCCGACCGCGTGACCTAGGAAGCCATGGCACCTTGTCAGTCCCCAGCCAGAGCTTGGTACTCGTCTGCCCTGGACTCGCCGAACGTGTCGGAGGCGAGCCTCGCCCGGTTGCGCCAGAGGCGGCGGCGCAGGGCATCGACGGGGCGAAGGTGTTCAAGGCCGGCTTCGCCACCCCTGAGGGCCAAGGGAGCACCTTCTATCCGTTCTTTGTAAGCGCCATTGCTGCTGGCCTGGTGCCTCCCTTCTCCGAGTTCTTCTCTGTCCTCCGCCATTATAAGCTACAGGCTCTGCATCTCCACCCCAACTCCGTCCTTCTCTTGGCAATCTGTTGGGGAACGTAGCATAAATTCAAAATTTTCCTACGTGTCACCAAGATCTATCTATGGAGTCATATAGCAACGAGGGAGGAGTGGATCTACATACCCTTGTAGATCGCACGCGGAAGCGTTCAAGAGAACGGGGTTGATGGAGTCGTACTCGTCGTGATTCAAATCACCGATGATCCTAGCGCCGAACGGACGGCACCTCCGCGTTCAACACACGTACGGAGCGGAGACGTCTCCCACGCCTTGATCCAGCAAGGAGGAGGGAGAGGTTGATGGAGATCCAGCAGCACGACGGCGTGGTGGAAGTAGCGGGATTCCAACAGGGCTTCGCTAAGCGCTGCGGGAGGAGGGAGATGTGTCACGGGAGGGAGAGGGAGGCGCCAGGCCTTAGATTGGTTTGCTCCTCCTTTTCCCCACTATATATAGGGCCAAGGGAGAGGGGGAGGCGCAGCCCTTGCCCCTTCCTCCAAGGAAGGGTGCGGCCAATGGGGGGGGAGGAGTCCATCCTCCCCAAGGCACCTCGGAGGTGCCTTCCCCCTTTAGGACTCTCCCCTTTTTCTCTTCTCTTGGCGCATGGGCCTCTTGGGGATGGTGCCCTTGGCCCATATAGGCCAAGGCACAACCCCTAAAGCCCATGTGGCCCCCCGGGGCAGGTGGCCCCACCCGGTGGACCCCCGGGACCCTTTCGGTGGTCCCGGTACAATACCGGTGACCCCGAAACTTGTCCCGATGGCCGAAATAGCACTTCCTATATATAATTCTTTACCTCCGGACCATTCCGGAACTCCTCGTGATGTCCGGGATCTCATCCGGGACTCCGAACAACATTCGGGTTACCGCATACTAATATCTCTACAACCCTAGCGTCACCGAACCTTAAGTGTGTAGACCCTACGGGTTCGGGAGACATGCAGACATGACCGAGACGTTCTCCGGTCAATAACCAACAACGGGATCTGGATACCCATGATGGCTCCCACATGTTCCACGATGATCTCATCGGATGAACCACGATGTCAAGGACTCAATCAATCCCGTATACAATTCCCTTTGTCTATCGGTATGTTACTTGCCCGAGATTCGATCGTCGGAATCCAATACCTAGTTCAATCTCGTTACCGGCAAGTCTCTTTACTCGTTCCGTAACACATCATCCCGTGATCAACTCTTTGGTCACATTGCGCATATGATGATGTCCTACCGAGTGGGCCCAGAGATACCTCTCC